>NC_137218.1:11547422-11645702 GCF_949987685.1 Ammodytes marinus
TATAAAGGATAAAAGAATGAAACTGACACTAAGCCAGCAGGCTATGGAACTGACCTCCCTCTCAGCCGGCTGTGCTAATGAAGCCTCCGCCGCAGCAGCTCAGTAATAGTGGCTTTTTCCTGTCAGATGAACAATTTTGTTGCTATTATTGTTCCAATTTAATTATTGTACAACTTCCACTGAGCTACATGCAGTTAATGCTCTAATTACCCATGGCATCTTCACATTTTCTATTTTAAGTCTTGATTGCCTGCTCTAAGGATAGAGGATTTAATTATTAAATTACTTTGTGTTGGCTGGTGGTAATTCTGGGTATGCTTATAATTGTGTGCTCGCCTACAAGTGCTTTTCAACATTATGTAGACCTACTATGCTCTGTGGAATATATAAGGAGGAATACCAATTCCAACTTCCAAAGAGCATGTGATACTTTCTTATTATACTTCCGTTTATGTAATTAGGTCCTATGAGACGGTGCTTATGATTACACTCAATGGTTTAATGTAACATTCAAATGGTTTTAGGAACATGAAATCCTCTTTTAAAGGTGTTCATGTTTACTGTAGGTTTTGTTTGAAATAGCAGACAATCACTTTTACCATTGCATCCATAAATAGGTACATATATTTAACTGACAGTACAGAACAAAATGTAATTAATCTAAGAAAGTTAATGTACACAACACACCCTCACACATACAAGTGAGGATGAAAATTTTCTTTTTAGTTTCATCAGTTCCACTCGATTTCAGTGAATTTAAGTTGCATGGGGGAAAAAATTGCAACTGGGCTTACTAGTAGTTGACACTCAGTGAGACTAAACTGATATCAAAATATTGCAAAATCAAAACCAGCGAGCAGCATCACTTACTGTGGCATCTCCCTCCCCCTGCTCTGTCTGGCCTGCAGCAGGCTTGTAGCTTCCCATTCCTCTGTACACGTTTATTCTCTGTGCAGTGAGGCCTGTAGGAGGGTAGACATCTGGGTACGGAATATAACATATTGTCAGGACACAGTGAGAACTTGGAGCAGAGATTTCATCCACAAACAGCGCATGTTAATTGATTTTGAGATTGAACCAACCATAACTTTCCTCACCAAATGTGACCGACCAGGTTAGTTGTAACGCAATCCTCTGTCTCATGAAGTGGCGATCACATTGCTGGCATATTTTTCATCACTTTACATGCAGAACAAGTTTTGCTACATTATAGTATGTTTTGATTTATGCAAATATAGGGAAATTGACTTTACATTGCCTTTTAGTCAATGGTTCACAATTAACGATGTGTTGATGCTGTTGTTGGACGTCAGATCACAAACTTGCCAGGATTTTGCGGTATATGGATTTGTTCACAAGTAGGAACTCTGACTTTGAGTGGCGTACCAGTGTTATTTTTATAGTAGGAGGTCGTAATATATCAACTTCCCAGTTGGCTGGAATGCAGCATAAGATTGGCCAGAATCCAGCAGACCAGCAGAGACCCCAGGAAGTTATGGGTCCCAGCCAAGAAACAATTCCTCACATAACACCCTATCTAACAGGTAACTGTATTTCCTACTCTTTGGTTCACGTAGAGATTTAACAAAGGAGCTTTAGCATGTTAATTAGTGAGGAGTATTTTTTAATGTTATATGCACCTTGTTAGTATCTCTGGTTACTAACTTATACTAGATAGATAGATAGATAGATAGATAGATAGATAGATAGATAGATAGATAGATAGATAGATAGATAGATAGATAGATAGATAGATAGATAGATAGATAGATAGATAGATAGATAGATAGATAGATAGATAGATAGATAGATAGATAGATAGATCATCTTTATTTATACCATATAGTCCACATAAACAAACCTCAGTGCAGTTGTGCATATTAAATAAGACATGGCTGTATAGTATTTTACACAATATAAACCCACCCTGTTGGTCTCCATGACTATCCTCAAAGCCACAGAGCTGCTCCATCTCCAAGTGCCTGGGAGGGATCTTGCGATTGGCAAAGCTGTGAGGGTATTTCTCCTCTGGACTGTCCAGCTCCTGACCATCCTCGTACACATGCTTCAGCACCCGGCCACTGTAGGACGAGGCCAACTTGAACCTCACCTGTAGTGTGGAGTTGAAGGTAACATGTTTTTACTTTAGTAACAAATATGCACACCTTGCTAGAATAGAAAAGAAGATGTATGAGTAAAAATAAATGCTATCTGACCAGAGGGTTTATACAAACCTTGGTCAGAATATCAACATAAAAGGGCTGACATCCTGTTCCATTCCTTCTTTCAGTTTGACTACAGGAGTTGTGTTTAGAAAGCCGAGAACTATATATTCAAGAACACAAGCTTCAGCCAGGTTTGTGTTATTATGTAAAAGCAATATGCCACTGATAGTAAGCATCTGCATTAAGAAAACATGGAACGCTCTGCAGTGACCTCAATATGTCTTTGACTCAGCACAGTGCATTTAGAAAAGTATCTCGAAGCGGTCCTGCGAACAACTCACCTTTCTGGGCTTGGTGCCTTCATAGCGTTGGTTCAGTTTTCTCTGGAGTTCTTCCATAGTGGCTCCAACTTAGGAGGGGACGCGGCGAGGGTGTCAGTCCACCGAAGAAGCTCCTTACCGGGGGCGAAGTGACATCAGCTGCAATTGGTGGTGCCTGGTGTGATAAAAGGAATGCACCAATGAATGGATAAAAGAATGGACCGATAACACAGCTTAGTAGAAGAACAGGGTATGAGAGCACGACTGAAGAGCTGTGTGTGAAGGAGTGGGTGGATGACTGGATGAGATCAAGCTTTTTCTCTGTGTCCTGCCTTCTTAGTTTGAGTGCACCTGCTGTTTTTAAGGGACCACCTTTCTAGCTTCCCAACGCGCTAAATTATACACGGCGAGATCGAGTGTGTGCGAAAGCGTTGTAGAGAAACCAGAAGCTCTGTCATCAAATAATTATGATCCCCAGAATAGAAGGTAGTTGGAGCCTTTGTGGAGCACTGTGTGTGTCTGTGTGTGTGTGTGTGTGTGTTAGGGAGAAAAAGAGAGAGCGAAGAGGATGTGTATGAGTGTGTGGGAGTTGTTTGATAGTTCTAGGTCTGCCTATCATTGGACTGGTGCCGTGTGCATCAGTGTTGAAAAGTAAATAGGATTTCACTAATGTATGTTGCTGTCATCCTGAACATGTTCTCCTTTATTAAAGGGGACATATTATGCACAAACTCGGGTTTAAATGTATATTTCCGAGGTCTACTAGAAAAGGTTTTAATGGTTTATTGTTCAAAAAACCCATTAGTTTTTCTACTATTACCCATTTCTTCATCGCCTTTTCCAGCCTCTTCTGCTCTCTATCTCAAAAGGTTGGTATTGACATCTACCCCCCTTCGCAAAAATCCTAGTCTGCTCTGACTGGTCAGATCTACATGGGCGTGCATGCACCGCCCTGCTCATTTACTCTATACCAACCTATATGGGCATGGCACACGCCCAGCTGTCAGTTTTGTTTACTTTTGGCCAATGCAGCATGGAGATCGATGTTACCATGTTTAGCTTAATTTCTACAGCAAATGTCAGCACACTTACCACTTCTAAACCAAAAGCTTTACAACTGAACCTGGTCAGGCAGGAGTCTGAGCTGAAAACTGTGAAAATTGCATCAAGATTTCTGGTTTCCCTGACATTATCCTCAGGTAAATACAGTTTAAATATGTCACAGTCAATAACAGAATATGAGCTAAGTATTTATGCAAAAACCTCCTAACTTGTAACATACAACGTTTTATGTATGTCTCTACAGGCTAAACTGGGGAATGATCTACAACCCAGTGGAGTGAAAAAGCTTTGGTTGTGAAGCCATGCTGAGGTAACATGTAAACATGTACAGTAATGAGGCAGGAAAGGAATGTATCATGCCAAGATTTACTGGAAAGGCATTATATTTTGTAAAAACAAAGTATAGAAATAATTAGACAGAGCTGCAAATTATCTGACACACTTTCAATATCTAATAGATAATGTATCATTTGTATTGTGATCACTCATTCATAATAAAGTTTTACTGTTAAAAAATGTATTGTGTTGCTAACTGTCACTGTTTGCTTCGTGCAGTAAAGGATTACTTGAAACTCACATTTTCATAGTTAGGATGTTGGACTAGTTTTCTGACCGATCTACATGCATTGACTTATACGTTTTTTTAATTCAACCCTTTATCTCTCTGAAGATGTCTTATAAAACAGTATCGTTACATTTTAAAAAGACCAAAACCATACTTAAAAATAAAGCAGTTTATTCATAGCCAGTGAAATGGAAATATCAAGTGTACATATCAAACAGAAGCAAAGCCATTGTATGTAACTGTCCAGTTGTTGCTGGTGGGCCCTGAAGAAGACCACCTGTCCCACCCAGTGAACAGTCTCCTCTGATGGAACAGATAGTGTGGTCCGTCAGGTCACTCATATCTGTAAAACATGACACATTCAATGTTATATCATGTAGCCTAGCTGAAATATACATCATACATTCCAACACACCGTACAGTTTCCCCGTCTGTTTTTCAGTCGGCGTTGGTTATTATAGGAGGGATAAATCAAAGCACATTACACACATTGAACTCATAAACGGACAGATTTTTTTTTTAAATAGGACTACTTACATTTCCAGGAGATATGGTGTCTCTCAGTCTTCCAGGCACAATCTCCTCCACACTCCAGTATAACGGCAGATCACACTAGATTGCCAACCTTTGCTGGGCATAGCCTAACAAAAAATTAAGTAAATCCATTCAGCCTTGGTCTGCTTCGAGGCTGGGGTGTGGTAGTAGCTTGAGGATGAGCTAACACTGCAGCTTGCTTCTGCTCTGTTGTTGCATTAGCAGGTGCAGTTCCAGGTGTGTGTGGTTACCAACGGGGCGTCTTGATTTGCCAATCAACTGCCGAGTTTCTGGCGAGTATGTTAATGAAAACCGACCAATTTTGTCATCAGTCTGTGTTTTTTGGAACAGACCTTCAAATCCCCCCTTTTTCAAAATAAGCATCCCAGAAGAAACTGACATATTTGTCTTTTTGAAGCTTGTGTGTGCTGGTAGGGACCCCAATAACCTAAAAAGTGTGCCCAAACACCTGCAATGTTTGTTTTTTCATAATATGTCCCCTTTAATATATATCTACGATTAATAAGCTTTGAATTGTATCACAATGTATTTCGACTTTTATATGTATTCTCACATTGGATTTCGAAGAGACTATTCTGATTCTGATTGTCAGAATTTTACAAAATGGTCAACATGTTTTGAATAGTGGATAGGATTTTTAAATTCTATTTTCCATATTAAGCTACTAAAGGCTAATCATACACCTTTTATAAGCAATTGTACATTAAATGCCCATTACTTACTTTGCTCCTTGTCATTTCCAATATTGGCTTGGCCTATTCGGCTACTAGGGTATGATTCATGCTTTCAGCATCACTAGTTCCGAGACTAACTTAAGATTTCAATAGCATGTATGAGTCACTGGAGATGGAGTGTGCATCAGTTTCCTCTTTGTCAACATGAGGTCAAATCCTGGCGTCCATCGTGTGTTGGACCTTTGTGTGTTTTTTTGTTTGTCAGTTTGTGTGTGCAATTTGTTTGTGAACACCTGTTCAAATATTCATGTAAGGGTCATTACATAGGTGCATGCAGACAATATTTGAAAGATTCGATTCGCAGAGTTTTGTAAAGTGTAATCACTCACATGTTGAACTTGCTGATGGCAGTAGCCACTTTTTGTCTGCTTCTTTGAGAGGCCATTTCATAGAACAAACAATCATCTAACAAATGGATGCTATTAACCCCATGCATGTCCAGATCAATCTTACAATTATCCTTACAGATGACTGTTATTAAACTGTGAGTGAATGGATGGTATACAAAGAGAGAGAGGGGTAGAGAGAGAGTAGTGAGAGAAGACAGAGGCCCTCTCTTGTTTCTCTCCCGACCGAGAGTCAGCCTAATCAGATTGCAGAACAAGCAAGTACAGTCACTCAAGCGAGAAATTGTTTTGGGTGCATCGCAGTGAAGGAATCGTTTAATGTGGCAGCACTCTTGCTGCTTTCGGTTTGAATGATTGCCACTGTAAATCTGTCTCCCTGTGTCTCCGTATTAACAGTTCATGCATTTTCTGTTATCCCCATTATCCCCTCCCGAAATGCAATATGCAATATGAGCTTTGTTGTGAAGGTACAGCACATGCTCTCTGCTAGCTATGGATCATCTAATCCATTTCAGTGGTCCACTGGTACGGATCAAAAAGTGAGAAATAATAGTTTTGGTTTCACTGTGCTGGCGATAATGCACTTGGTCCCGAGCGAACATGACAGGCCTCGTTGAGCCACAAAAATGTAAACCCTAACAGAAGTCTAGTTCCCAGATGGCTCAATGCAACATCTACATGCTAACTGTTGCGGATATGTAAATTAGAATCATAACTCTAACTTTTGCTGTATTCAGGAAGCAGGTAAGTGCATGATGAGGCAGGCTGCTCCCCTTTATATCTTTTTTATTGATTTCTGGTTGTCTTGCCCTGGGTCATTAGATAACATGCTCCGTTGTCTCAGCCTCAAACCCTCTGCCGCTACAGTAGTTCATCCTACCTTAACCACGCCTCAAGGAAAGTTCATTATTGTTGAGTCGTTTTGTGTTTATAGGAGCATGTGTGTGTTAAGTTTGATTATTTCCCCCAATGGTCCAAGAGTAACCCCAACGTGGTGTGTGTACTATACTTGACAAGTCTCATTGTGAGTGACCTGCAGGCAGCATACATCCTTAGCACAGATTTATCCTCCTATCTCGATCTCTCCCTTTCTCTCTGAACTTTTGCCCTCTGTAAGTGAAAAGCAAAAAATGGAAGGGGAAACACTCACTTAAAAAGAACACTTAATCATTATTAAAAAGAACACTTAATCATTATTAAAAAGAACACTTAATCATTATTAATCCTCCCAAGGGGAATGGTATGACTGACTCTCATATCAGCAGCACCTCTTTTCAGGCAACAACGGAACAGAGATAAGACTTACATTTCTCTGTGGTGGTCACGATCCCGAAAGGCACACTGAAGCCACATTTCTAGGGGAAAGGTGTAATGTCACTCAAGGAAGGATTTTGCAATGATATTTATCATATGATATATTGCCCCATCAAGTCAACAGACTTCAACGAGAAGGTGATGTTCGCCAGGTGATTCAACACAAAAACAGCTGTACCATTTTTTAAAGGGATCCACTACTCTTCCACAACCTCTTTCTCTATTACTTTGCCCATTTAAGGAACAAACTCAGATTGTACTTTTTGACCCTAAGGATAGGGTATTAAAGGGCACAAAGACAGATGGAAGTGTAACACTCAGGATACACAATTTTACTTTAAATGAAATATATATTTATAAATAAGAAGTTATCAAAAAACCAAGATGTAACAGAGTACTGGGCTAATAAGTAGTTTTGACTCTTGGAGCTGGTGTAGAATTAATGACACGATACAGAATGTTGGTAACCGGTTTTGTATTTCACTTAAACAAATAACAAAATCACTTGAATCAATCAAGGAAATGTTCAACATAAATAGAAAATAGGCCTTCAATTCAATTTAGTTATCTTAGATATTCACACTCAGTTTGGGCACCTTTTACTCCATACATTTAAATCAACAGTTCCCAGTTCTATTCATACATTCATCCAAATAAACATAAAACGATGCATCCCACACAAATCAGGTACTGCAGTTTAGATGTGTTGTGGGTGCAGAATGTTCAATGTGGTCAGTGTTTGTTTGGGTAGGGGGAATCCTACACTCCAGGCAGCCAGTCTTGAGGCCTGCCTTTTGAGGGAATTTGATTTGAGTTTGTTCTTCTCCTTTAGCTCGCCATCATCTTGCTCCGGCAATAGGGCCTGACCAGTGTTCAGTGTTGAAAGAGTCCTCCTCAGCAGCAGATCAGCTCGTCCATGTTTGCAGTCACAGTCCAGGTAAGTACATTTTGTTTCCAGGGTTGGTAAGTTTGGTTTTGTGTCTCTCCTGTGTTCCTGTGTTGTGTTTCTCTTTCCAAAGTTCTCATTGACTGGGGTTTTAACTGTGTCCTGCTGCCTGAATGCTTAATTAACTGATTCGGTTCACCGGGGGAATGGGGGTAGGTTCCATTGGCTCAGGGGATTTGATTGGCTCAGGGGATGTGATTGACAGTTTGCCAATCTCAGCAGCAGTGTTACAAAAGGATGTGATGGATTTAGATATGCATGTGACAATCCAAAAGGTTACAAAGGTAACCCAGGAGAGATAAAGAAGAAAGACCATATGCATCTTAAACCATGTCCTGAAGACATTAATGTCACATCCTCTCTGAAGGTTAAAGACAAAATGAGAGAAAATATTGTCACTTTAGACTATGGGGTTGTGCTTCATTTACTTTACAAGTTTCTCTCTCACTGTATGTGTATAATCTCATATATAAAATCATGTGCTGTATACAGTAATCCATTTGTTCTTCATGGGAAGGGCCCACATTTATTATGATGTAAAATCAGATAATATGTCACCTCACCTCACCAAATAAGCATCCAACTCAATGTTCATTAACTTAGTTATAAATGACTTAATTTACATGTGTATTTAAAAACATTAAAACATATCTGATACTGCACACTAAAAGTTGACCAAGTTCACAAAGGGAATTAAATGATGACAAAGCAAACACTTTCAACACTGAATTAGATTAGACTCTCATCCGGAAAAAAAATGTCTTCCACAGCAGCAATGTTTTAAATAGAACTTTAATGCATTTAAACCTCATTATCTTAATTACAGTGTCTATCAAAGGATAGATGTGGCAAGTCAAAGTCAAGTTAATATTTAATATTTGACTGGGACTGATTTTATATCTAATTTAAATTTTCTGGGTGGCATTCAGCTCCCTTGGAACTTAACACCCATACAGAAACTTCCACCTGCGACCTCTCCACCCTTTAATATTTTGAAAAAAAAAAGAAAAAGAAAAAGTTCCACTCAGAAAATGATGCATGACTGTCCCTACCAACTGCAATCTCAGCCGAAATAAGATTCAGGAGAGCAGCAGGGGAATCGGGTCAGGGAACTGGCAGGAATCAGCAAATACTCATAGTATGCTTTGCAAAAGTATGATTTTGTTGCAAGGCCAGTTTGGAAATCTTCTAATGGCATAAAATAAGTTATAACATATAAAATCTGTAAAAAAAAAATATTATTTTATGCTCAATCTTATTAATACACAATCATGATCCTGGTAATTATAAAGAAAATTCATTAGGATTTTTAAATAACACTCTTTTATTCCTGGGAACACAATAGAAACCAGACATTCTCTATTTCATCATGTTGGTCATCGCAGCCACACCTTGAATTGTAGGATAATGAACAATGAAGAGCTCCAGGCTATACTGGCCAGGCTCATTAAAAAGGATAGGGAACAAAGGACGGCCCTGAGGGAAAAGTGGAAACAGATGAAGTTTTAATTGATCGACAATTTTTAAAGGAACTGCGTATAATATTACAATATCCAACACACCCATTAATCCGTAGTAAAACTGAGGAATAATAAATCAATATGAAAAAACTACTGTGCACATAAGCACATAATGTTTATGCCAAATTATGTGTGTGATTGTGACTTGAAGGGTGCACTAGAAGAAAAACCATAGGAGCTACAAAATGATCAATATTCATGAATGTGAAAACCAAGTTTCACATATCAGTTAAGGACATTATACTCTAAACAACAAATGTAAACCTCATAGGGCTATAGTCTGAGGATCCCTGAAGTCATTGACATACATCCGTTAGGGAACAGTGAATATCTGTACCATATTTCACAGCCAATCCATCATTTTGTCAAGATATTTTATTAAAATGCAAAAATGTAAACCTGCTGGGACAAGAAGAAAGAAGATGGTAAGCTGTTTCCCTAGACACCTGTGTTCATGTGAAGGCTCACATAGACCAGTATCTCAATTTTATCAACCAAATAACAACTTTAAAGCTCTGTGGTGAGGACCTGCCCACACATAGCAGTTATTATTAGTGAAAAGGAGGAGAACAGAGAAAGAAGTGCACCATGGGAACAAAGAGTGGATAATGAGAGTACCACCCCAACCCCGCCAAAGTGGTGCCAGTGGCACTGCATTATACATCTGGAGTGACATAGGCACAAGGCTTCATTGCACATCAAAACCATTTACTCCTTCAGGATCTCTGCTGCACCCTACAGACAATCCAAAGGACTCCTCTGAGAGACACCACATCATTGAAACAGCAACAACCCCGTGACAAGATATTTCAATTGACTTGGTTTCATCTGAAACAGGAATAGTTCCATCCAAATGATGAATAGCTATTATTTAAATTCTGACAGAGATGACTTTATCATTTTGACTAAATGTTTAGGCAATCTGAAACAGGCAAACCTGCCTTATTAGCATATTGAAGGGGTTCTTTTGGGGGCATTGTTTATGCTTTTTTAGACAGAAATGGGGAATGACATGCAGACAACGACCACGGGCCAAATTTGAACCCGTGGTCTGCTGCTTCTGAGGACTGGGCCTCTATGGGGGGGGGGGCGGGGGGGGCACTCTAACCACTACAGCACGAGCATCCCCTCTATTAGTACATTAAGCATGTCTGAGACAACTGCATAATTCATCATTTTAACCTGGGTATTGAAATGTCACACTATTACTGTAGGCCAGCAGCTTTGGGTTGTGATAGAGTGGACTAGTTTTTGGAAGCAATGTTATGTCCAGTAAGGCATCTCTGAATTGTCCTAGCCCTTAAACTTCCTTTCGGAAAATTAAATTAATGACCAGGGAAGATTGAGTTTAGCGGTGTGATGGCAATAAAAAGATACAGTCACAAATTGTATTAATACTCTTTTTTTTGCAGTAACTAGAATGTTTGATTTTCAATTTCAAGTCAGTGGGGTCTTGTTTTTATCTGTGCCAGATACCAGAGTTTTGCAGTTTATAAATAACTAAAGGTGGGAAAAAAGAAATTGAGGCAGTATTTGGCTGCCACAACCTTCATTTTATGGTTTGTTTGGCTTTATAGAAGAGGGGGCTCTCTCATTTCAAGAGGCTCTGGCTGCGTTGCAAAGAGAAAAACGGCGGTGGCAGATTTTTTTTTTCTCGCTGGAGAAAAGAGTTTACTTTGAAGTGAAATAACAGTAAACAGATGATCCTAAATCCAACAGAAACACAAAGCCAGCCCACAAACAGCGAAGGATAAGAATGTACCAAACGCATATATTTAAACACCAGAATAGATATCTGCATGTATTTTGATACAATGGCCGCGTTTCCCAGATTCGATCGTTCTTTGGGACCAAAGAAGGGTCGAAAGAAGGGTTCGCCTAAGAAGGAGCGCTAAGATACGGGTGTTTCCCAGATGGCATCTTAAGTGCCTTCTTTGGAGAACGCGTAAGATGAAGCAAAAGAAGCTCTTTAGTGGGAGCTGTCCACCGCGGTGGTGCTGAAACTGAATAAATCGATGCTAGGCGAATCGATCACCCACCTCTTTATCAGCGCATAAGTCACACACAGCCCCCCGTGGTCTCCCCCACACAGGTGGAATTAGGTTACACATGTATCGTGTGTGTGTGGGGGTGTGTGGGTGCGGGTGTGTGTGTGGCAACAAGTGTATCAAAGTAGTAATCAAGCCCATTAGCGCATATATACCCCGTGGATATAGGCACACACATGTGAGAGTGGAAGAAAGCGGCAGCAAAAGAAACAAGCGGGCACCGTCGTTTACCGCGGAGGAGATGGGCGTCTGGCAGCACCGGGGAGTTTTATTCGGGGGAACAAGGGGCAAAAATAACATCTCGGTGAAGAACCGTATTAGGCAGGCCATAGCCGAAAATATGTCCCCCTCCAGCCCATGTGGCCTGCGTGACTGGCGTGCTGTGAGGAAGAAGTGGCAGGAGTTCTAGAACCAAACAAAAAGGAAGAGTGCGAAGGTTTCACTAATCAATCTCCCTTCGTTGCAGGTGAAGTAAAGACAGCGCGGAGTAACCCCTCCCCCATATGGTTTCAATAAACTATTTTGGTTTCTTTTCAACCATGTATTGTGTGGATAATTTTGCATTGAAATGAGGGTGTCAAACCTAGCAACAAAAAGTCCCAGGCAATTTGTAATTTATCTAAGCGTAGGTTAATGACGTGTGCGTATTGTGCGCCCTTTCAACAGCATTCCAGTGCCAGACTTTCAGGTATAAGCACCCGGACACTGCAGCAATAATCATAGTGTGCAGGACGTTACATGTAGCCTACATCTGCTGGTTCTGTTTATTTATTTCAGCCTTCAGGCCTGAGAGTTGATATGGGTGATGTGGTGGTTGTGGGTTTATGGTTTAGTGATCAGTGCTTGCTTGGTGACTGGTGGTGAAGAGGTAGGGGCTGGGGGTTGTTGGACCTCAGAAGAGGTTGATATGTTCCTAAAAACGCAGCGCAGCCAGGGGCTGCATCTCCGGGCTGAAGGAAAAATTGCAGCGGGTTGCTCTGGATGTGTGGAGACACCAGAGTGATCAGCCGTTGGATCTCCGCACGGGGCAGCCGGTACTTTGCCTGGACGGCCCGGTCTGATAGCACGTCCAGTGGGGAGAAGTGCCGACGCACGTATGCATTTATGTAAACTGTCTGGCTTCGCGCACGGCGAGGCTGTTGGTTCGCAGCGAGAAGGTGTTGTATTGCAGCCATGGTTTCTCACACGCGCAGACTTTGGCAACGCCTTTATAACAGGTGGAGCCGCTCTGGATGAGGTTCAGCTGAGTTCAATTAAATCTGTTTCTTTGATATCTGTGAAATGCCACAGGGTTGTTGATTTTTTTTTTTGTATGTGTAGTAGTACTATAAACTCACGTGTGTGGAAAACGTAAATGTCTAATTCATTAAAACAATTTTTTTTCTCTACTATTAGTCTATGTTTATTGCGCCAGTGGTCCGCATTGAGCATTGTTTTATTATTTCGAAAAGTGGAGGAAATAAATTTCCCTGACGTGGCATGATCACTGACGATTTGGTCGCTAAGAAGGTTGTAAGAGTGGGTCAGCTCCATCTTACACTTCCGTCTTAGTGAAAGAACTTATTTTGCTAAGAAGGAATCTGGGAAACACATTCTTCTTTCACAGCGTTCTTAAGAGCGCTCCAAAGAAGTACTTAGCTCCAAAGAGGCTCTTAACGAATCTGGGAAACGCGACCATTAATGTCATCAGTAAAAGGTTGTTGCACTATATGTTGGAGAAACAACATAGTTTAACAGAATGTACATTAATGAATGCCATTTCAAATTTAGCTTTGTTCTTCTAAATTAGATTGTGACAGCTGGCCAGAAAGCCTCCAGCCATGTGTTGAAGAATTGTTATGTTTGCTGAACAAAAGCTTTCACTTGCTGATAAGACTTCAAATGAGCATCATTTTTGAACTATAATCGGAGTTATTCTGTTTCAAAGAGAAGGTTTCACATTTTGATAGGGCTGCAGCAGCTACTTGTACATCTATTGTTGAATTTGCGTTTTCTGAAAAGAGGACATTTAGCAATGACACTGAGAAATGTAAAGGGTTCTCATGAAAACAGTGTCTAGTAGAAACCCAAATGACGATTTTGAACCTGAAAAAAGACTTTAACTTTAGAAGTAGGCTAAGTTTCAACTAACATTTGCGAAAGACAAGAAGAAGTGTTACAAATCAATGAGAAATGATATGTCAGTGATGAATTAACTCGCATAACAACTCTTCATACCTCCTGAAGATCCCGCTCTCTATTGCAATGCACTACCTAAATGAATAAGTTAAATTCTGGAAATTCTTTATGACTATGCATTTTTTGCAAATTAATTCCCTTGGGTGTCACAATTGTTTTCACCTTCCCTGTCTTTCCCATTTATCTTTTTCCCCTCTACCATTCAGAGTTATTGTTGGTCTTATAATGGTGTGAATGTTGGCCTATGGCTGATGCTCTATGCTCAGTATAGTCAGACTAACACAGATCCCCAACCAAGTCATAGTTTGTTTGCTCCGACAGTATCACTACATATACATATATATTTTTTTCAGGAAAAAATAAGATATGAATAAAAGACAGAATGTGCATGTTGAGAATTGTTTTCTTATTCCAAAGAATACAAGATGTGGGAATGTTTGCATCTGCACGCATGGTTTATTATATCTCTACATGAATTTGCACCATTTACAGTAAAGCAAGCTCACAGCGAGACCCCAAGCTGTCCCAACCAACAGCAAGTGAGAAGAAAACATCTGAGTCTGAATACTCCTCCTCTCGGCTTTGTTGACATCCCATCCGTTATTATGTGATCCAAACAAATCCAGTGATGACCTTTAGAGGGATGCATTCATAATAACATCAGCATCTACATTGGGATTATGCCACAGAAATGACAAAATAACCCTTATCACCTCCAATGTATTATCGGACAGGCTGACAAATCCTATTACCGCAGGAGCAACCTCCTCAGGAAACCATACTTCACTTCCATAAGCCTTTATACAAAATACATAATAACACAAGATTACCCCACAATAATTGAATATTGCAGGATGCAACACTATAGATGTCGGATGTGTTCTCTATAATGTTACATTTATTTGTATTCATTGTTTTGTGATTCCTGTAAACATGTATGGCAGTAATACAACACATGTATACATGACAGATGTTTCTAACCACACATTGGATAATGCAAGAAGCCGACAGAGACAAAGCAGTGAGGAAAGCAGTTAACTATTTTTCTTACACCCCTTGTCTAATACCTAGTCTTGCACTGTGTGTCAGTGTGCCCTTTTTCCTTTCCGTGTTGCTCATGTTTTTTTCTTCTTCTGCAAAACAAAAAAGCGGCTTACCATCTCTTGGTTTGTTTATTTGTCTGCTAGTGTAATGGATTGATTTATATTATCATTAGGTATGGTAATCTATTATTAGAAAATCTCCGGGAAAATGTATAATGTTAGAAATCTCTGTGATCGACTTATAAATCTATTAGATCTGTTATCGTTTAGTAATGGCTGCTTAATCGAGTACGGAAGGGGGAGCTCTTGGCCACATGCCTCATTCTTGTCATGCTACGACAGAGAGCGCACGTTTCAAGAGTCATTTATTTTCCCCTTTTCAGGTACAATTGAAAATGACTATGTAGGGTCTTAAATGTTTAGAATAGGGTTAAGATATGTTTAGTTAACGTTTCGCTTATATTGTTACCGAATTTGTATGTTTGGAGTGTTGTTTGTTTTGTTTGCTGGAAATTGTATTTGCTAGCTTGAATGGTTTAGCTGCTGTTCCGCCACGGCCACTAGAGTGCGCCATGAGACCACGGTTGAGTTTCGTCAATGCAAAACACATTGTGATTAAATAGGAAATGTTAAAATGCTTATCTAGGCTTGATTATTATATGTGTTTATTTACTATTATACATGGTAACTCTTTAGAGAGATAAATTACAGAAGTTGTATATTTTCTGCACTTTGTTGTTTAGTGTTTTTAGGGCATTGTGTGTGAAACTTTTTGAATTCAATACAATTCTTGTCATGCTACGACAGAGAGCGCACGTTTCAAGAGTCATTTATTTTCCCCTTTTCAGGGTACTACATTTTGGAGGCGCTACTGAGATTGATGTGGCGAGGACTAGCTGTCTCAGATAGACGTCCCCGATCATCATCAACCTCTTACATCTACAACCTAGGTGGACAAAAGTGTTTTGTGGTTCAACAGCTGCGTAGAGAGGCTTGCATGTAATCTGAGGTCAACCGCTGGTGCCAAGAGAGCTGCGTCGTTCACTCTACAAAGAAAAGGTTCTGCATTACACTGATATTGTCCACCAGAGATTAAAATGGATTCTTCGGATCTGGAGGAATTGAAACTAGAAGTTGGCGGAGCCCTGTACAAATTAACCAGAGAAGCTTTGATTGAAGTTTGTGACTCTCTGTTTATCGCTGGCTTAAACCTTGAAAAGGTAACAGGCAAAAGTCGACCTTTTCTCATCTCACATATCACAAGCCACTTAGAGAGAGAGGAGCTAAATGAGCTTGAAGATCAAGGCATGTCAGAGCTACTGATTTTAAAAGACCAAATTGTCGAGTTGCAACAGAAAATTGCACAAGAAAAAGCAGCCTTAAATGCAAAACAGACTGATTTGGTGCAAGAGACCTCAGAAGAACAGCGTCTGCTAAAAGAGATAGAGACACTACAGTTAGCATTATCGCTACAAAAAGCATCAAATCAAAGTAATGGAGACAAAAAGTCAGTGAGTGGGGAAGCTAATGATGCAAGACAAGCCCATGCCCCTTTTCAGCAGACCCCTCAATCTCGTATCGCAGTACAGTGGAAAAAAGAATTCAAAATATCAGGCCAGATTGGTGATCCAGGCCAAAAAGACAAACTCACCTTCTCCAGTCTAGCACACCAAATCGAGCAAGGCATCAGTAAAGGATTTCCTGAAATAGACATAGTGGATGCAGTGATAAAGGCAATCGCACCAGGCTTACAATTACGCAGCTACCTAGAAGGAAAAACTAACCTAACCTTACCTAACTTGAGGAGGATTTTGAGATCCCATTACCAAGAAAAGGGTGCGACTGAACTGTACAAACAACTCACCTCAGAGGCCCAAAGTGTTAAGGAAAACCCACAACATTTCCTTATCCGTGCTTTAGATTTGAGACAGAAAATCTTGTTTGCCTCACAGGAAGCAGAGTCTGGACTAAGATATGATCCAGTCCTTGTACAGAGTATGTTTCTCCACACAGTTCTGACAGGCCTGCAGAATGATAGCATTAGGAGCGACCTCCAGCCCTACCTGCAACAAACGACATCAAGTGACGAGCTGCTCCTTGAAAAACTCAACATTGCCTGTGCAAACGAAGCGGAAAGACAAAATAAAAAGAAACTACTCACCCAACAGCGACCGACCACTGTGCACTCAGTCCAGTCGAATGATCCACCTGCAAATAAAAAAGAGAAAACAGAACACAACAACAAACCCCAGCCTGATATACTAAATGAACTGAAAGAAATGCGTTCTGACATGGCATTATTAAAGAACATTGGTGTTGAAGTCGCACAAATCAAGGAGGCAATGCAACAGCCTAACCCAGCACAAACACAGTATCTGGCCTCATCTGTTGCTAACGAATGTACCCCTCCTCCTCAGTTCCAGTATCCACCACAGAACTGCTGGCCACCGCCAGGACCAGGACGAAGAGGAGACACAGCTCAATACCAACAAAGGTTCGCACCCCAGTACAGATATCCTGCTCCAAATCGTGCACGCCAGAGAAAATGTGTCGGCTGCCAACAAAGTGGATGTGAGTATTGCACCCATTGCTACAGGTGTGGAAGCAGTGAACATTTCCTCGCAGGTTGCAGAGTAAGAACCAACAGACAAGACAACGATGGTGCTTTAAACGAAAGAAGGTTACCCGCACGGGACAGGGAGTAACCAGCAGCAGAGTAATGTCCCACCAGTATTGCTCTCACTGTGGCGTCTCTGGAAAAGACCAAAGACTTAGGAGATGTGCATCTTGTAAAAAAGACACTTACTGCTCTAAGACCTGTCAAAGTGAACATTGGCCAAAACATAAAAAACGATGCAAGCAGCACTCTAACCCACAAGTAAAGCAACACTCTTACCCAAAGAAAAGTGCTACCCATAACAAGGAGGACAGCCAGTCTCGTCTTGTTAACCTCGTAGGAAAACGTTGCATGGTTGATTGCTATATTCAAGGCTGTAAAACTCAAGCACTATGGGATTCAGGTTCCCAAGTCTGTATTGTGGATGAAAAGTGGAAAAGCAGAAATTTGCCACATGAAAAGATGAGAGATGTAGCTGAGTTACTTGATGCACCTGACGAGTTGAAAATAATAGCTGCTAATGGACAAATGATGCCTTACAAGGGATACATTGAGGTCACTTTTGGATTAGCTGCAGAGGGAACTGACCCCAAAGAGCTTGTTGTCCCCATGCTGGTGATGAAAGGTGGCAGTGTTCCACAGCCCATCCTAGGCTATAATGTCATTGAGCAAATAGTGAAAAACAGCGCTGAAGAACAACCGGATACTACCAAGAAAGGCCAGCTACATGATACTTTAAATGCAGCTTTCCCCAGCCTCAACAGAGACAATGTAACAGCCTTCATTGATTTGGTGACAACTGAACAGTCATGTGAGTATGTTGTAAAAACAACAAAAGAGAAAGTCACTATCCCCAAACACACCTCTGTTCAGATTGACTGTAAGGTGCAGACACAGCCATTGAAAAATGACACTACACTTCTCTTTGAACCTGACATTAATCCACAATGGGCTGAAGGCCTTGAGTTCTGTGAAACATTGGTAAAACTCAGAAGTGGTGTTTCACCTTACATTGTTCTTGATGTACAAAACCCAACTGATCATGATATTGAGTTGGCAGGAAGAATAGTTGTGGGTACTTTACATCAAGTCCAGGCTGTGTACCCAGCAACCGTTTTTGAAAAACCTGATTCTTGTTCCCCAGTATCTGTGAGTCAAGTGAATACAGGCAGTGACCAAGTGACTGATACTCCATGGAATCCACCCATAGACCTGAGTCATCTGGATGAAGCTAAGAAAATGGTCGTACAGCACATGCTTCGTGAAGAATGCTCCTCTTTCTCCAAATCAGATGACGACATCGGATGTATCGAGAAATTGAAGTTGAGTATATCTTTAAAAGATATGGACCCTGTAGCCCGCACTTATCTGTCTGTGCCAAAACCACTTTATAAGGAGATGAAAGATTATTTACACAACCTTATCGCTCAAGGATGGGTGCAAAAATCCAACTCACCTTATGCCTCGCCAGTTGTCTGTGTAAGAAAAAAAGACGGCAGCTTACGACTGTGCATAGACTACAGAGAACTAAACAAAAAGACTCACGCTGACAGACAACCGATCCCTCGAGTGCAGGACATCCTTGACAGTCTTGGTGGCCACTCATGGTTTTCATTGTTAGACCAAGGAAAGGCCTACCATCAGGGATTTATGGATGAAACCAGCCGGCCGTTGACTGCATTTGTGACTCCATGGGGGCTCTATGAGTGGATACGAATACCATTCGGCTTAATGAACGCACCAGCAGCCTTTCAACGGTGTATGGAAGAGTGTTTGGAGGAAGCAAGAGATAACATCTGCATTCCCTATCTGGATGATACATTGGTGTACAGTCAATCATTTGAGAAGCATGTGGACCACGTCAGAAAAGTACTACAGCTGTTGAGAAAGTTTGGCATCAAACTTAAACCCAGTAAGTGCGAGATATTCAAACATGAGGTTCGCTATCTGGGAAGAATTGTCTCGGTTGAAGGAAGCAAAGTCGATCCTGCTGACACAATCGCAGTGAGAGCCTTGAAAGATAAAAGACCAAGTAACGTTGGACAGCTACGAGCTATCATGGGTTTGTTAAGCTATTACAGACAATACATACAGGATTTTTCCCGTATTGCTGTGCCACTTTACGACTTGCTTAAAGGTACTACAGACAACAACAATACAACACAAGACAGAGTAAACACAAGGAGAATAATACGGAAGCCAAAAGGAGTGCCGTCACATAAACCAATTGTGTGGACGGAGGAACATCAAAGCATACTGGAGAGGTTAATAGACTGCCTGGTTGAGCCACCAGTCCTCGGGTTCCCAGACTTTTCACAACCATTCATTCTCCATACAGATGCCTCGAACCAAGGCCTCGGCGCAGTTCTATACCAGCATCAGAACAACAAACTGCGTGTAATAGCCTACGGTTCTCGAACCCTGACTGCCTCTGAACGCAATTACAATCTCCACTCAGGGAAATTGGAATTTCTTGCTTTAAAATGGGCCATCACAGAAAAATTCAGGGACTACTTGTATTATGCACCTACTTTTACTGTGTTTACAGACAATAACCCACTGACTTATGTCCTGTCAAGTGCCAAGCTGAACGCAACCGGAAGCAGATGGGTAGCAGAGCTTGCAGACTTCCACTTCACCATCCGATACCGGCCAGGTAAAGAAAATGTGGACGCCGACAGTTTGTCGAGAATGCCTGTAAATATTGAAGTGATAATGGAACAGTGTACTGAGGAGTTGACATCAGACTGTGTGGCGGCGACAACCCAAGCTGTTGAGACTCAAGACTCAAACTCACTGTGTGTTTGTCCAGTACTTACCTCTCTCCAATGTACAGCAGTGAGTGAAGAGATACACAAAACGTTCTCAGCTGCTGAAATCAGACAAGCACAGCAGGATGATGTGAACATCAGTCAATTAATACAGTGCAAACTGAGCAACAAAAAGCCAGCAGGAAATGATCTGAATGCCCTCAGTAACCAAAGCAAATGCCTACTACGTGAATGGGAAAGACTTCATATGGATGAAGATGGCATTTTACGCAGAAAAACAACAAACAAGACACAGCTTGTTTTGCCTGAAAGGTATAAGAACACTGTACTAAAAGAGTTGCATGATGAGATGGGCCATCAAGGCATTGATCGAACAACGTCACTGATCAGAGATAGATTCTTCTGGCCTTACATGCAAAAAGAAATTGAACATTATGTGGCCAGGACTTGCACATGTCTGAAACAAAAGACACCAGCCAGAGAAACACGAGCACCTCTCACTAGTATCGTCAGCACACAGCCATTTGAGATAGTGTCAATAGATTTTCTTCATTTGGACAAATGTAGTGGCGGATACGAATACATATTGGTAATCATTGATCACTTTACTCGTTTTGCACAGGCTTACGCCACCACCTCCAAGTCTGCTAAAACAGTTGCTGATCGTATATTCAATGATTATGCCCTGAAGTTTGGACTGCCAACACGCATACACCATGATCAAGGTGGCGAATTTGAGAACCAGCTCTTCGCACAGCTAAAGAAGAACTGTGGCGTGTTTGGATCACGTACTACACCCTATCACCCGCAAGGAAATGGACAAGTCGAGCGATTTAACAGAACATTGCTACAGATGTTAAAGACACTCACCAACAAACAGAAAACAAACTGGAAAGACTCTTTGAACAAGTTGATCTATGCATATAACTGCACACGATGTGAAGTAACCGGTTTCTCACCTTTTTATCTTCTATTCGGAAGATCCCCAAGGTTACCCATTGATCTTTTGTTTGGTCTCACCTCAGAGTCAGGGAAAACAGATCATCGAACATACATGGAGAAATGGAAAACTCAAATGCAGGAAGCATATGACATAGTGCAAGAGAACGCGAAAAAGTCATCTGAGAGAAATAAAAGAAACTATGATGCAAAAGTGAGAAGCTCAGTGTTGTACCCAGGTGATCGTGTTCTTGTAAAAAATCTGACACCCAGAGGAGGCACTGGAAAGCTCCGCAGTTTTTGGGAAGATAATATCCATATTGTGATCCGCAAGGTTGGAGAAGACATCCCAGTGTACGAGTTGAAACCTGAACAGGGAAGAGGACGGTCAAGAATTTTACATCGCAATATGTTGCTACCGTGCGACCACTTACCCTTGGAAACTCAGCCAAAAACAGTGCCTAAGAAAAATAAAAGAATAACAGAAACAGCTGCAGAAAACACAAATCAGGACGAGAGTGAGGACGAAGATGAATGTGCGTATTACCCAGTCATGTCTCAAGTGCCAATCGTGGACAGGACCACTGAACAAACTGACACACAAGAGGACAGTGACACCCCAGTGCTGGGCACTGATGAGCTGGTCGAAGAAAACGCAAATGAGCCTGAAATACAGCAAGAGAATATGCTACAGGAATATGATCAGCAGAGTGAAGATGAGCAACAACCAGCTGCAGCAGCACAGGACGAGTTCCCAGCATCCCCACGTCCAGATTCAGATGAAGAGGACGGAGAACAAGAACATTACTTGCCACAGAGAGAAAGACGAGCTCCAAAGTTATTCACCTACGACCAACTCGGAACTCCAGCATGCTACAGTGCCGTAAATGCAACTGAAAGGCTTTACCAGTATCAACCCATATTGTACAGAGAAGTTCAACCAATGTGGACTAGCCCATACCAGGTTTACCAACCATTACTCATGCAGAGATACTAGTCGTGTAACTATAGTATGTTTTTCAGTAGTACACAGAGAGACTGTTAGACTGAAAAAAAAAAAAAAGATAATTTGGTATAATGGAGTTGATTTGTGAAGTAAACCTGTACTTGTTTAGCTAAAACAACTGTCTGGAACATAACAGATTAATATTCTTGGTTCGTAAAGGTTGTGATGTCGGGACGACATCTTATTTTGCAGGGGAGTGTGTAATGGATTGATTTATATTATCATTAGGTATGGTAATCTATTATTAGAAAATCTCCGGGAAAATGTATAATGTTAGAAATCTCTGTGATCGACTTATAAATCTATTAGATCTGTTATCGTTTAGTAATGGCTGCTTAATCGAGTACGGAAGGGGGAGCTCTTGGCCACATGCCTCATTCTTGTCATGCTACGACAGAGAGCGCACGTTTCAAGAGTCATTTATTTTCCCCTTTTCAGGTACAATTGAAAATGACTATGTAGGGTCTTAAATGTTTAGAATAGGGTTAAGATATGTTTAGTTAACGTTTCGCTTATATTGTTACCGAATTTGTATGTTTGGAGTGTTGTTTGTTTTGTTTGCTGGAAATTGTATTTGCTAGCTTGAATGGTTTAGCTGCTGTTCCGCCACGGCCACTAGAGTGCGCCATGAGACCACGGTTGAGTTTCGTCAATGCAAAACACATTGTGATTAAATAGGAAATGTTAAAATGCTTATCTAGGCTTGATTATTATATGTGTTTATTTACTATTATACATGGTAACTCTTTAGAGAGATAAATTACAGAAGTTGTATATTTTCTGCACTTTGTTGTTTAGTGTTTTTAGGGCATTGTGTGTGAAACTTTTTGAATTCAATACAATTCTTGTCATGCTACGACAGAGAGCGCACGTTTCAAGAGTCATTTATTTTCCCCTTTTCAGGGTACTACACTAGCGCATTCTGTCTACTTAGCCTGTCCATCTCCTCCCGAATCCTGTACATAAGCACAAACCAAGAGATATCACCACTTGCACAAATGCACACACACAAAAGAGCATCTGAAAAAAACAATCAGAAAGACCTTCAACAATGAAACAGGAGCTACAGGGAAACACGTTTTTTGTGTGCCAAAAAAGCAAATTGGTGCAAGAACAATTAGAGAGCTTCTGCTTGCCTGCCCAAAGGCATAGAGAAATAAAACAATGGAACATCATTTAACAAATAATTGTTCACTCACTGCTACATTTTAACAATGCTACTGCAACATACATTTAGTACGGTCTACTACTTCTACATAAAGTATAGTATTACAGGTTAACAACGTAGAAATATACAAATGAATGAGTGGTAGACTATAAATGAACAAAAAAAATATATACAAACTCAAAATTACAAGTCAAGTAGTATACTGTACATACTACAACCAGTGCTGTACCGTCTCAAGCTAAGGCAAAACAGATTGAATTACAATAAAAGTTTAACTCACAATCAGGCAGAGATTGCAGTGTTAGGTGTCATTTCGCTCAGTATGCCTTTAGTGAGGTATTAACTCAATGAAATCAGTAAATATAAACAAGAGATGTTCCTGTTTCAGGCCATATGAACAGCAAAGGATCTGCTTATTATTTAAAGGACTACATGTGATTTAACTTCAATAAGAACTTGCCAACTCTTTGGAGCCTGGGCTGCTAGGGATGTAAGTTGGAACTGACACCTGCTCCTTTGTGTGCACGTCTCGTCACTATCCTTAAATACATTGTACACACTGTAGCAAAGAACTACCCGTTATCATCTTTCCAGTCCACTGAACAAATTTGACAGGACTGAACTGAAGACACTCTTGTAACACCTTGGAGAATCATGTTGTCTCTTAACCCTTCTCTTTTTCTCCACACCTACTGTATACTCCCCCACACTGACCTCTATTTCTGCCCGCCTTCTCCTTAGTTCTATAGTCATCTTTGTGTGCTGCCTTCTTCTGACTTAGACATCAAATTCATTTGATACTCTGAATTTTTTATGTACAAAAGCTGGGACTTCCTGGGCCAAGGCTGAGTATTGCACCACCCAAACCCTCTCCTACCCAAGTAGCTTTAATTAAACATGGTTGTCTGCATGATTACCAAGCACGGATGGAGTACAACACAAAGCCATGGTGACAGAACATGTGGAGAGGTCGGACAAGCAGCAAAGAGGGGGAATATTTAAAGACGGGATGGTGAATTAATGAGGGAGAAAGGGATAGAGAATTATGTATCCTTGGCTCATTAAAAAGTTTAAAGGGGAAATTAGGTTATTGTTTTAATACAACTAAAGGTCACAATCTTCATGGTAGACTGAGGCAATATTGTGATTATTGCAAGTGTCAAACATCACCATAACAAGATTATGTGATTTGCATCAATGCCTTAATCAAATGATATTGTTTCTGTCAATTACAGGCCACCAATGTTTGGCACACCAGACAATCTGTCAGGACATGTGGAGAGTGCCAGAAAACATTTGCTTGTTTTTTTTTATATTTTAAAGGTAGTGAAAGCAGCTGAAGTCATACATATTTGGAAAAACAATGATATTAATTATAATTTGCAGCAGTTGCTAGTTTCAATTGGCCTCGTTTCTGGCCCATTATGCTTGTCAACTGTTTCTGATTAGAAGTTACTACTGTATAGTAGGCCTACAAGTTGTAACTGTACAAATGCTGACTTATCTGGCATAGAACGGGATGCATTGTTACTACCAATTTGGAATTAAACATAAGCATTCCACTGAAATATTGCTGCAAACTGTGCACTATATGGGAACAATTTGTCATCATTAGATGAGGTTAACATACAGTATATGGCTTTTCACACTGAAAATGAGTGCACTGACTGCTCAAGAATGTTTCAGACAGGGCGGTTTTTCAATAATATAAGAACCATTTTCAAAGAGTATACACTTATGTAGTTATGGAAATTGCCTTTGTATCACTGTTTGGTAAAAGTCTGTCATTCAAACAGTAGGAGCCCCTGTTGCTGTATTGAAATAATATTGATTAAGACGTCAACATTGCTACATTTTCTCTGGAAAGCAACTGTTTGTTTAACATTAAATTATAAACAATTGTAATCGGTACATAACCAAAACTGGTTCACAAAAACTGACAATAGGGTTGAATCAACACAGCTGTCAAACACAAAACATGAAAATGATTAACTCTATTTTGCAAACCAGTGGGAGGAGGGATGCAGATTCTGCAACACACTGTAATCAACGGCTAATGTTTAATTTTTTTCAGAGCCGGTCAACAGTTCAATACACCTGTGTTCTTTATTCGGTAAAAGGACAACCACATGCACCTCTTTAAAATCACACAATAACCCTTTTATCATGTTGTACTTGTCTGTTCCACATTCATTCAAATACTCTTCATATCATGTTTCCTCCACAAGAGCTATCAGTCTATATAGTGACAGCCTTTCATTTACTCTGATGACAGACATCCGAGGGCGTCAGCTATCTGTTCAAGCTGCAGTCTGTGACTAGAGTTATGATGACACTGTCAAGCCAAACTTATTGCAAACAGAACGAGATTATTGTTAAAAAAAATGTGTTAGCATATTTTAAAATAATCCATAAAAAGAATCATCCCAGATCCAAGTAAACCAAAGGTATGCTAGGTGAGCCTGGTCACCAAACTAGCAAAAGTGAGTTGGTTTACCCATGCTGTGCTGGGAATAGTTCACTTACTTTACAGCATGCTGCTGTGTTTACAGCCATAGGGAGCTTGAAAAATAGAGTGGGGCCATTGTAGTGTAATTCACACATGGTTTTCTGTGTTCCATTTATCAGGTTATTGAGTGTACATTTCAAGATTAGACAAAAGCACTTTGGAACCTCTTTGTGCAATATAGTTCAGAAAAAATGAAAAACAGAATGGTGAAACAAAACAATCCAGTAGAAAAAAGGTTTCCTTAAAGAGGACCTATTATACTACTTTTCTGGTCTTAATTTCTTGTTTTACACTGCTATAGAGCAACCTGACACGAATCACATCACAAAAAACTGTACATTTTCGGGAAGCTCTTTCTCTTATTTTGGCGATCCAGCATGCCCTGTAAACACTTTGCTTTTGACATTTCCGCCCCCTCCCCTCCCTTCCTGAAAACCCAACTTCGTTGTGATTGGTTACCTTCCTTCCGGAACACTTTCAGTGGCGGGAGGTGCGAGCATGGACCTGTGGAAAGTGGCAGCATTACCATACATGGAAACATCCGCGTGTTGACGACACCAAGTTACATGCGACGTCACGATGTTACAAAGCGTCAAGCCGCTTTGAACACGTGACTTCTCGACTGGCTAGAATAGTGTCTAGTGCTCTGCCCCAGACGGTAAGCAGGGAATACGTCGAAATGCATGTACATCATTATTTGATAATCTAGTATGGTTAAACATGACTATAAATCATCATAACAACGTTTATAGGTCATAAAAGTCAAAAAGTATCATAGGTCCGCTTTAATGTTTCAGGTATCGGGTTCAAAGGGTATTCATTTGGGAATACTGCATGGTTTTAAAAAAAATGATTTGTAGGTATTGGCAAGTATTTTATTGGTACTCACATTACATGTATCTCCAGCACCATGAAAAAACACTCAGTGTGTTGTAAACACAGCTTTATATTCTGATCATGTCTGGAAGCTTAATTCATCCAAACTATTCCCAATACATGGAATCTGTACATCTGTAAATCAGAGAGAAAGAACTAAGGTGATGGATGAATCCATTATATACAATCAAGTTTCTGCACAAAGATTTGTCACATTCCTGACCTTGGCTGTTAAAGTATTCCTAACGTCAAGAAACCTTTGATTTCCTCCTACGTCGCCTTCTGTAGTTTTCTACAATTGTTCCTACGGCCCTTGAATTAAAATCTCTTTAATGTAAGATTTGAATATCAATGAAATAAATCAGTATGTAGTACTGGATGTACAGTACACTACACAGTATTTCAAAGAAGCCTAACGTGATCAAGGTTAACTTATTGATATGGCAGAAACTGATTTTCCTATTCAGTCCGTAGTCTTCTTTGGAGGCTGCTTCCGGTGGGGGCAGCTGTCACCTGGGCCTCAGCAATACGCTTCCATAAATTCATACCTGGAGTATAACGTTACAATCATGGGGATATCACCTTTGTCCAGACCAACTGCTCTTATTATAACTTGAAAAATCTCGTGTTACAAAAGTCATCATATTATTCCATGACACATTCTAAGTTGAAACAACAAAAATAGCAGAACATGGTACATTTGTACGTCATAATCATTTAGATTTTCTGTATTTGCAGTATGACACAGCCAGTCTTCCGCATTCTTATGTTACTTCTTAACAGGGATACCGCTATTCATTCTCACATTATACTTATTCCGGATGTTATAGCTACCTTTACACTCCGATTTGTATTCTGTTTAAAATAAAAGGAAACAAAAAGGAATAAGCTGTAAGAACAAAAAAACAATACTGGCGTAATTATAATAATGCTTTACATACACCACAGACACCGGCGTCTGACTAAGAAGGCTATTTTTTAGCGTCTGCAGCTATAACTACTTAGATTCCATTTTACATGGTTAATCAGGGTTAAACTGCTGCAGGGTTGTGATCATGTTCAGGCAGAAAAAGAACAGATAAGGATGCCCAAGGACAGCTGTTTTGAAAGGCACTATTTGAAGTTATTGATTGTTTCCCTTTGCAGGTGTTAGTGCTCATTTGAATGACCTTGCTGTGCTTTTACATATCAACATCCAAGTAGGGCGTTCCCATCATCATCGATTCCCATGTATTTTAATTGCTGGTAAATCAAGCCTTGTCATTGACGGTGCAGCAAGTAGGGCAGTCTTGCAGGGCCTAACATGTAACATGTCCTTTAATATGTACATCTGGAAAAACTGTACTGGAAATACAAGATAAATTTGAAATGGTGACGCTAAAAACAAGAATGATGCAAATTCCTCTACAACCACAGATGTAAAGGAAATAATGGCTAAAAAAATATAAAGCTAATATATAAAACGATCATTTCAAAAAAATATGAGGCTTCATTTATGTAAAATACAGAAACATCCCATTTGGTGTGAACATACAGAATAGGGGCTATGAATTTTTGCAAAACAAAAAACAAGTATAAATACTGAGCAGCAGCATCTCATGTAGTCAGCATGTTAGTCGGAGGTTCATAAACATGTTTGATAACATTTTATAATACAGCCACATGATTTACTGTTTAATTTTGTTGTAGGATTGGGAATCGGGAACTAATAAAATATTAACCAGTTCTTCCTGGTGCTTAAGTATAGGTACAGTGGAAGATAATCAGACTTTGGGGAAAAGGGGATATTATTGTACATGTAGATGACTGGAGAAATAAGGTTATTTTGTGAATACTAGGTACCTTTGGGGCACAGTATTGGGAAACAAAATGGAAGTTTGGGAATTATGGTGTCATTAACACTGTAATTGAACATTTAAAGTAATACACACCTGCCATGTGCAGTAATTGTATTTATATACTGTATATGTATATATATATATATATATATATATATATATATATATATATATAGGGGAGAACGGGATAATCTGAGCCACTTTTTACATTTAATGTATCACTCAAATTTACACATTTCCCATTAATTCAGGATGTTTCCTAGAAATGGGCATTGGCAGAATTTTTTCAAGACAAAGGGCAGTGAAAATATGATTGTTTTAAAAAAAGTTGTCATGTGGCTCACTTTACCCCAGCTGTGGGGTAAACTGATCCACTTACTTTTTCCACTCTGAAACTACCATAACAACACATATTGTAACAGTAAGAATCCTGAAAGCTAGCCACACATTCCAGAACTAATGTCGGACTAGTACAAGAATGATGGGATTTGGTCAATTAAGCAAAGCAAATTTTCTAAACACTTGAAAGTAACTCTGAACAAAATCAAATACAACATATTATAATTCAAAAGGTTTTAATAAGATTCAAATGAAAGATAGAACCAGTTAGATTAGAACACAGTCTGGGGGTCAGAACACAGAGCCAGCTAGTGTCTGGGAGTCAAAGCATAGGAAAATCAGAACCAGCGAGAACAGCCTGAGACTCAGAACACAGGAGAAGACCCAACTGGATTATAACATCAGCCTGTCATACTCTACAACTAGGCCTACTCTACATTCCAGCCCTGAAGGTTACAGGGAAAGATGAGAAGGTGCTCTTTCTGTGTGGTTGCCCCATGTCGTCTTCCTGGTGTATTTCCTTGGCATGATGGCTTTTCTACAGTGTGTTTGACATTAAAATAAAACATATGTTATGTAATATTACATTAAAATATGTTTAAGACTAAACTTAACTTGTGCCTCATGGTGGGGGAAAATGAGACAGTGGCTCACTTTCCCCCACAGCATTTGGCTCACTTTCTCCCACCACCACAATTTGAGAAAAAACTACCTCTCTTAGCATTTCAGGCTAATATTCAGTTATCAGCATCACATGGTTTCATATGTTGGTAGTTCATCAACACGTATGATAGAAGTTTTTCTACGTGAATACATTTGCTTTGGCATAACAGTTGACAGCAAGAAAATTTACTTTTACATGCAAAATACCTATTTTGGTGAAAAAACATGCTTACCACAGCACCATGAGGTCCTCTCTTTCAGGGCCATGGGGAAATGAGAGGGGCTTGAAAACATATATCTCACATGACCACAAATGTTTTCCGTTGCCTACATACAGGGGGTGGCTCACATTACCCGATGCCTCAGATTCCCCCGTTCTCCCCTATATATAGGCTATATATATATTTTTTTTTTTTTATTGTACTGAGGTTCAAGACCATAAAGACAAAATTGTCTATGTGTGCTACATATATAGCTAGTTCAAACTTAAGGCCCCTGAGGGGAAATTGCTGTAATACATAAATGACTGGCAACCTCCTCATTATTCCAAGATGTGAACTTCAAAAATCCAATTTCGCTACCTTTCTGTCCCCCCCGCTTTTTTGGTAGCATATCATTACTGTGAAATATGTAACACTATCATAAATGTATAGGTTCTGCGTATTATCATTTTTCGTAAACACCATTTCTTCCAAACTTCAGTTTGTTTACCAGGGCTGTCGCCCGCAGGTACCAAAAAAATACTTTGGGTATGATTTATTTCTCCTTTCCTCTAAAATTACACAGTTGTGAGAGGGTAGAGAGGCACTGTGTAAAATGTGTGTAAAAAGAAAAAAACACTGGAAGCAGTAAAAAGAAAAAAAAAATCTCAACACAATGCTCCATTTAGTAGAGTTATCATTATTGGGCAGAGGGACTGAGCTCAACAATTTGAACACATCAATGCTTTAAATACAGTTATATTCCAGTGTTCTTACCTTCCGGTCTATCTGTCATGCATAAGATCTGAGGAGCCCCAAAAACTCTGGATGTCATTTGTTTTTTCCTGCATTTGATTTCAAACTCAAATGTTCTCTATCTCTCTCTCTCTCTGTTTATCTACCTGTCTGTGCCTCTCTCCTATCTTCTCTTTCTCATCCTTGCCTGCTCGTTCCTGCTTGGTTCCACCAGATGTCAGCTTACAGTCATATGAAAAAGTTTGGGAACCCCTCTCAGCCGGCAACATTGCACTGATTTGTTGAACCATGTACAGATACACAATCTGCAGCCAGATGTTCTTGCAGGTCTTTGGAGGTGATCTTTGGGTTGTGTGCAACCATTCTCACAATCCGCCGCATATGCCGCTCTTGTACTTTTCTTGGTCTGCTAGACCTGGGTTTAACTGCAACTGTGCCTGTGTCCTTCCATTCCCTGACAACGTTCCTTACAGTAGAAATTGACAATTGAAACCTTTGGGAAAGCTTCTTGTAGCCTTCCCCTAAACCATGATAATGAATAATCTTTGTTTTTAAGATATTTTGGGAGCAGTTTTGATGGTCCCATTCTGTCTCACTTCAGCAGAGAGTCAAAGAGAAGTGCAACTTGCATTTAGGCACCTAAAATACATTTTCTCATGATTAAACAGACATTTCTTTGAGGTTCAAGGCTTAACAACATAATCCAACCAACTTTGTGTTTAAAGTCATCAGTTTTACATGCTGTTACAGGCATTAAAATCAACAAAACCACAAGGGTACCCATATTTTTGCACAGCCAGTTTTTCAAATTTTATTTTATTTCACACAACCAAATACTGCTTTTCAAAAAATCTTTGTTTGGAAAACATCCCAGTAGTTAGCTGTTCCTGGTAAATTAAAGACATACCACTTTTATCTTTTTTTTTGTGAAAGCAGAGTCAATTATAATGCCGGCTGAGAGGGGTTCCCAAACTTTTTCATATGACTGTAGTTATTTCTGATAGAAACTAGTCTGAGAGAGCGTGTGGGGAACAGCGGTGGCTTCACTTTCCTTTCCCTCTCATCTTCCTTTTCCATAGATATTTGTTTGTCTGTCTTTGTCTCTATCTGTTCCCGTCTTGCTATTTTTATCACAGTTTTTTCTTTAGTCTAGCTATTCTTTTGGTCTCCCCTGTCACTTCTCTGTCCTTTACTTTGTCTCTCTCTATCCTTGCACACCTCTCAGCTGTGCCAATGAAAGAATGACTGATGCAGGTGTTGGCTGGGGGATGGAAGTTGCCTTTTATTTTCCGGTTTTCTGCAGGGCTAGCCTGGGGCCAAACTCACCTGGACCCCACACACGAGAGCTTTTAGTTCATATAGAGATGCAGTGGCTTGCGAAGGGGGGCTGCAGAGACCCCCTGCCCTTTTTGTTCTGAGTGCCTAAAGCCTTGTTTGCACTAAGCGGTACAGTTCAGTTTGGCATGGTTAGTCTCGCAATTATTTGCGTTTCAATTGTCAAAAGTTGGTAGGAGTACCAAAATAAGCGTACCTATTTTGGTCATTATTTAGTCGTGTTTACTTTGTTCTTCCTCTTCAATGAATTATCCACAGCCTACACTGTGTCCTGCTGCTATAATGTCATGATACACTTACTGCTGTGGCCAGAGCTGTTGAATGGCCGCTGTCGCCATCTGTCATACTCCTCTTCCAACTAAGGGTACTATCGGCGGTAGAAATGCAAGCTGGATCTGGGGTTAAAGTTCCTCACCAAACCATACTGTACCGATCAGTGGAAAGGCAAATGTGTACTTAAAATCAGTGTATTTCACCGGTGTCGGCTTATGGGACTTCCACACTTGCTTTTGGGTCATAGAAGTGGCATTTAAAGGGCTCAGGTGCCAATAAATTATGCTTTTTCTTTATCACCAATTTATTTTGTCACCAAATTCATCCAAAACTAATATTCCCCACATTATCTGGGGGCTGTCAGCACAGACACATGGGCCTCCAAGCCCGTTGGACCCCACGTTTGATCGACTAGCCCTCAGAGAGTCTGTGCAGGCCATGACTGAGATGGCACACAATGCTCCCACCCTCCCATAGAGTTGGAATCAAAACAATACTCTGTAATTTAATCTCTGTTGCCACTATACCTCTCCGCTTCTATCTGGTTGTGGCAACGATCTCTTGCAGTTAATCAATGTTTTGAAGGATGTCTGCTGCTGTCTCTCTTTGAAATATTCTTTCTCTTCTGTAATTCTCTTTACCTCTTCCTGAGTGTTTTTCGAGCAGTTTTTCCTCCACATTTGATGTTCTTCCGGGGGATATTTTTATCAGCCTCCCCCTAGTGAATTCCTTTCTCTATTTATAATTGTCATGGTATGGCACGCATGTATGAGTTGGGTATCTTGTCTTAGTGGGGACAATTATTCTGATCTTTGTGGCTATTTCTATGCTTGTGGGCATGCACTCCATGAGGGTACCTAACACATTTGTTAAAGGACACATTTTTGCATGTGTGCGTTTCTGTCTCTACATATACACATGCAATGTATGTGTGTGTGTGCGTGTGAATGTCTCTCTCTCTTTCTCTCTCTCTCTCTCGCTCTCTCTCTCTCTCTCTCTCTCTCTCTCTCTCTCTCTCTCCGTGCATCTCCATGCCTCATTGCCCTTCGTTGTTTGGCTGTTCGTTTGACTGACATGTCATCCTCGAAAGATGTTTGCATCGCCTAGACACTCTAGATTGGACATGCTTGCGTGATCCCAGCCCGGGCTGTGTTTGAAGAGAGACAGGCAGTTTGGTTTCGGTTTATTTATAGTCTCAAATACTTGTTCACACTCTGGAGACTGTGTTTTGATTAGACGTCTCACACAGGGAGATCAGGGCTTCGGTAGCTGCAAATTATCTTGTGTGTGTTCTAATATTCTCAGGTTGGTGAGGTGCGTGATCAGGACAAGATCTGGTAAATCTGTCATCGTCTAGTCTAAACTGGCTGGAACGAACACCCAATTGCACTTTGGTAGAACAAACACTAAAATCAGCTGTCTTTGCCAATACAAACATAGCTGATGATTTTGAAAGTATGTCACAAAAAACCTAACGCAGGCTGGCTTCCTATTCATCAGCATTACGTACTGAATTTTAAAATGTAATGGGACTAGGGGAAATAATCCAGGTCAGGGTCCCAGGATTCTCAAAAGACACTAAAATTAATTAAAGGTGTTGAACGCTGACTCCAAAATAACTATATTCCCAGCAAATGAATGCCATGCAAGTGTTTGATTTTAAGCTCCTCTACAACCGCACCGTTTTGAAGATCAACCACTTTGTTCTAAGTTGGAATATCTCGAAGACCTTTGGACAGATTGACATGACATTTCGTACACACATTTGTGGTCCCCTGATGATCACAGTAATCCCATGATTTTTCATCTATTTCCCCCAAGACATTTGTGTTTTTATGTGAAATGTCTCAACAACTTCAATTTAATCAATTGCAATGAAAATAGAATGATGTTCTCCTCAGGATACATTTTAATCACTTACATACCTGCAATACTAATGACATTGCCATCAGCCTCTGCTGTACTTTACTGTCCTGTATTGGATAAATAAATAAATAGTTATAGCTTCAACACAACACATAAAAAATTGCCCCAAGCAGAATATTCTTTGCATGGCTCATCTCCATTGCTCCTCCAAGTCGTGTTTTTTGGCTGTTGCAATATTCTGCAATGTTGATGTGATACATGGTACAGTTTTGTATTATATTTAACTTAAATTATATATACTGTATACATATTTAATTTTGATTTAAAGTAAAGTTGAAAGACCTCATTGTGAAAAGTTTTGATTGGAACTGCTTTCTCCCAACTGAACCATGTGAACCAACCTTTTTTTAAATTTCACTAAAATGCTAGCCTTTCAAATTACGCCATACAGTATATCATATGAACATTGTCAGGCATGTAGGTTGATAGAGGAGGGGAATAGAGTGACATATGTGGACAAGTGCAGCTTTTAGTAACCCACCCACCTGTAAGGAGAAATTCCCTGGTCAAATTATGTCCAAGTGAGAACTGTGACAACCACACACAAACACACACACACACCTGTGATAAGGTAATCCATTTACCTGTGGGGATAAGGATCCTGCTGCATGATGGAACCCAGCTTTCATCCTTAAACTCTATTCCTCTGTGGAAGTCTCTCACACGGACATACACATTTTATCATTTTTAAGGATTAATAAGATTATGAGTAGGGGAGAACGGGGTAAGTAGGCACACTTTTTACTCTAGTGAGAATTGCTCATCACCAAAACATCTGTCAATAATCATTCCTACATTAAATTGAAGCTTAAGGTGTTGGCTAGAAATGTGTGTCTCTCTTTTTTTCCAACTTATTGTAATGAAGAAGTAATTTACCATCAAAGACACTCTGACACATTGTGACAACCAACCCCATCAAGGGGTCGGTTGTCACACACTATGGGGTTGTTTGTCACAATGTTATCTTAATGGGAAAAATCTTAAAAAGAAGGCAAGGAGGCAGAACCAAATTTGAATGTTTAATTGCATTGTCAAGTTGACAAATAGGCCTACATAACTTACTGTAGCCTTGGCAGCTGGTCTAGTTTGGGATGCACTGGGTTGTTTTGATTTTGTTGCCCTTTTTTCTTTTGCTTGCTAGCTGCCTTTTCCTGCTCTATTCTTTCCTTCTCTGGGGTGTCAGTGAGGATACAGCTTGACAATTTCTTTCGTTATTGGGTTCCTTTTCTGGCTGCAGCCTTGAGATAACATGTGACAACCAACCCCCCAAAAAATTTGACGACCAACCCCAACTTGAATTTCTTGCTAGCATCAAGGCCAACAACCATCTGACAACTAATTATCTTGCTAACCACAATCTAAACTATAGTTTACCCTTCACACTTTCTGAGGGTAACAAGTGTTTTGTTATAAAGCCATTGTGTAAAAGCCTAGAAGAAAAATACTGAGAAGCAAAATATTTTGAATTTGACATGAAAAACACAAAACATCCTCTCACCTGAAATGCAGCTGTCTTCCTCCAAGGAAGTCTATGTATGTGACCTCTGATCCCAATTCTGGACCTTTTTTATATCAACATTTCAGAGCTAGCGCGCTCTGGTGGCGAGATATAACGAATGTGACATCCAACCCATGTGACAAATTACCCCGTTCTCCCCTATGTGTAGGTTGCGAGAAGAAAACCCAACACAGATGAGATGTTTTCCCTTGAGCTAGTAGACAATAATATTCAATCAAACAGTTGCTTGCTTTGAGATACCATATTTTAGTAAACTGTTTTAAATAAATAAAATACGTTACGTTGTTCTGGAAGTTTTCTTTAGTAACATGTATCAATTGATCTCACATCCAAAATGCACCATGTGTGACATCATGGATTTTGAGTCCCCATGAAAATATATCGCATTCGGCCCGACCATCATATGCCACACCAACCCAACATAATTGATTTTACTGAACTTCCAGAATCCAATCAACCCCTTCAAAGCTTTAAATAGCATTAATAATGATAACATGTTTGTGTGTGTGTGTGTGTGTGTGTGTGTGTGTGTGTGTGTGTGTGTGTGTGTGTGTGTGTGTGTGTGTGTGTGTGTGTGTGTGTGTGTGTGTGTGTGTGTGTGTGTGTGTGTGTGTGTGTGTGGGTGGGTGGGTGGGTGGGTGTGCCTTGTATTGAAATCTAGTGCATTTGGCAGCATGCCCCTTTCTTCTTTTTTTGTGCTTTCTGTGTGTGCCTGCATCTTTGTGTTTGTTTGTATCTGCTTCCCATTCTCTCTCTGTCTCTGTCTGTCTGTCTGTCTCTCTCTCTCTCTCTCTCTCTCTTTCTCTCTCTGTGAGTGCATAAACGTGCATTGTTGCTATATTAATTTATTTTGTATGTGTTGTTGACATGGAAGCAGATTGACTAATGTTCTAGTTATAGTCCAGGAGGAAATTAAAATCAACAAACAAGGACCCTTTCCTAAAAAGTACTGAGAAAGCGGTCTGCAGCGTCATGGACATTCTTAGAAAATTATTGAAGAAGAAGAGGAAGAAGAAGAAGCAGAGAATCATATTCCCTCACTCTCTATGAATATGTGATTTAAAAAATACAGACCAGTACACATAAAGCAATGTTTGAATGGGCCGTTTAAACATTGACTCTTAACACTGACGGTAAAGAGAACAGACGGAAAGTCCATTCAAAATGTACTGAGATGTGTTAATAATTATTGGGTATTTTAATCAAATATTACCATCAGAGTTTTTACAACATTTTATTCTGCCAATTAAGTTCTTCTGCTTACTAGGGCAATTAACTATCTTACATTGTATCACTATTTCTGAACAATCTCAAGAATACAAACTAAGATAATGTGCCTCCAGTGGAGCTATGGGGCATTTGAACAAGTGGTGGTCTTTCTCACAAAACACATATTTGTACAAGTTCTAGGCCTACTATACTGAAGCTACTTTTAGAACCGACTGCTCAATATTTAAATGCTCTTGAATGTAGCCACACAGTTAAACCACTGCAGCATCAGTGGATAAACATTATGCATGTGTGGGGTTGAAACACTGCAGAGGGACTTTGACATTTTAACACTACATGGAGGACGTGTCTTCAGCCATTAATCACAGTGTGTTGCATGGGAAACAGGACTATTAATGGAGCAGTCTACCCATACAAAGATCCTAATTGGGGCGATGCCTTGCTCTGATTGTTGGCCATAATCGGATTATTGTGTGCATGTTAACACACCAATTGTTTGGTTCCATTTCCGATCATTCATTTTTTTTAATAAATTAGATATGTAATTGAATCTTTAAAATTGGCTTGAAATAAAGTCCTGTTGCTGGGACTGTTGCTACACCAGTTTTGTCTTCTTTCCATTCATCCCTACCATCAAAGTGGTGTCTCTCAAAGCGCTGTCCAAGGCTACTACATTAACGTTCCGCGTTTGTGTGGTTAAAACTTGTGGCTCGTGTAACGCTTGATGCCTCGGGGTTCCTCATTGACGGACTAGCGTTCCCACTCAATAAAGAATGTGAACCATTTAGACCCTGCCATCCATTTGATGTTATATATTACTGCTTGCAATTTTTCAGAACATAAAGACAGTTGAATAGAAAAAAACAGAGTATATAGACACTAAAAAGTATTTGTCTGGCACTACACTAGCATTCAATTCTTCTCTGGTCTCCATAATCTGTTTACCCCATGTGGAATCAGTCCGTAATACAGGTTTGCTGACTGAGTCAAATAGTCAGAAGCCAACACTTCCTTCTGCACCTCAGATAAAACGTTGCATATGATCCGGTAAACTACACTGGTAAGACAGTTACCACAGTTCCCCTGGTCTCTTAGCTTCTGCAACCATTTGCAGTGCGCTCAGTGTTACTTTTCATATCCCTGCGCTACTGATACTGGCAAGCACACCTCTTTTGTAAACTGTCTAGGCATTATGTAAAATGATATAACACAAGTAAGCATTTTAAGTTGTACGTAACCCCTGTCAGCCATTGTTACGCTGACTGTATTAGCATAGTGGTTTGATATTAGCATGGGGGAAATGTATCACATGATAGCTTCCTATAGGCTGCATGCTAATCTAAGCCAAGCTAAGCTAATGTCCTCCACAAGTATGAGAGTGGCCTCAATCTTTTAATAAATCATTATATTTTCCAAAAGGCTTGACTGTTCCATACACATTTTGCATGTGACACAGCAATAAAGTAACACATAGTTTTAACAATGTGAAATATGATGCCCCCACATATTTTGACTATAGGCTTAATAAGTTTCCTTTGATTGACATTGAAACTCTCACGTCAGTCATTCTAATGTTAAAGACGGACTGAGGAATGGCAATGCTTTGTCTTGTTATATACACCATCTATTTGCAGGAGAAACACTACACGTCTCCAAAACAACTCACTCACTCACTTTATCAATAGATTCACTTGTCTAACCAATTGAATAAGGATTTGAGTTGCAGGCCATTATAGTATGCTTTATTACTCTTTATATGATTATCATGCCAGCAGTTGCAGACTGGCATGAGTCAGAGGTGTTCATAGTTTAATCATCAGTATATTCTGCAACTGATATGCTTGTAGTGTAGACAAGAAAAGTATCTGGACCGTATCTGAAGCTGCTAGACAAGTCTAGCATGGGAGTAATGATGGCGGGAGGGAGGGAGGCATTTTGTGCACTAAAAGATACAGAATGGAGGAGATGAATCCCAAAGACTGTGCATTATTCGTTCTCACACTCACTCTCTGTTCCTCTCTGCACTGTTGCAACTGCCTTCACAGTGTACACCTACACATATTTCCACAGTAACTGAGGCACTGCAGCCTTGCTTTTGACATACGGTAATCACACACGCACAAACACACAGAGACACACTTTTGAGGTGCCAGATGAAAGTACACCTACATCAATGGCAGGACTGTGGTTGTGCATGTTTCAAAGAGATAAAAGCATTATGCAACACATGCCAGCCTGTAACAACCTTTCATGTCATGTAAACTGTGTGAAACCCTATACAATACACACAGTAAACACACTTATAGCTCATACAATTTTAGTCTATCTGTATTGAAGACATGCATTAAAGGAAAACCAATGTGACAGGACTGACAGATTGATTGTGGCCTTAAGGAGTGTCCTTGGCCCAAAGAATGATGATGGGCGACAGGCGACAGCATAGCGGTTGCACGCTTTGTGTCTCATGCATTGGATGTATGAACATGGTCGAAACATTACATATATTATGATTATGATGATGTAAGTAACAGATAATATCCACTAAAAATAAGCATTTGTTGCCCACGGTACATACATAGGTAAAGTGTGGGATTGACAGGTAATCATTCATTATAATAGCGATAATTCATGTTTTTAATCAGGTATATCAACCACATGCTAAATGCACAAGGGCTTGGGGAATTTAGAGTAGCGTAGACTGACACTCCCACTGACACTATGCTGGCATGATTGCCTGATAAAGAAGTTGCCACTTTCTATAGCGTGAGTCATGTTTTTTATTATGATTCTATCTATCTATGTCAATGTAGCACACTTGACTTTTTCCAGCAAGCTGTTTCCCACTAGGTATACAGAGATATTACAAGGTAGAAGCCCCAGAGCTTAAAGTCAAGCACCATTCTGTCAGAGCAGCATGCCATCTGACCTCCAATGTCACATCAGCAAGCAGTAAATAAATAGAGTGGCTAATGAGCAGTAACTCCCCAGGGAAGACATTAGGTTCTGTCTGCAATGTAATTGTAATGTGGTGCAAAATATTGTTTGATTAGTATAAAAAGAAAAAAAATGTAAATGTGTAAAAATGCATGAAATATGAATGAAATTAGGACAATATAACAAAATAAAATCTTATTTCACATTAACAACAAAAGGTTCTTGGCAAATAGTATGTTGGTGTTATTTGGTGCCAACTAACTTTAACAGTTGATTTATTGAGTAGCAAACTAGTTCTCTAATATTTAACTGCACAATTTGAACAAACTAGATAGATGTAATAAATATGTTGAGCTTATACTGTTAAAGCCTCTGTATGTTGGATGTTTTATTCATAGGTAATTATAATAGGTTATGCAATGATGATGATGATAAAAAAGTGTTACAAATATATGGGACATTTTAGGATACACACTTACTTGTGTTTTGTTTGCAAGAGTAACAGTCCTCATGGATGTGAGATAAAAATGGAGATGGAGCTACTATACTGAAAGCAAGTTTAAACCACACATAAAAAAACACAATGTAGAACCATTACTTAAAAAAAAAGATTAAATACATAAAATGAAATGACATGGAAAAAATAAAAGTATAAAAGAGACGGACCTACCTGCAAGGACAAATCAGTACACTTGGACTCATATCATACAAATCTTCATCTGTGTGTGGGATATTGGACCATCTTCATAGGGTGAAAAAGTGTTTGAGGGATGAAGGAGGAGGAAATCTAGTTCACAGATTTTAAAAAGAAATTGTGTTTACCTCTGGTGATTGGGGAGACATTGAGGACACCCAACATAACTGGTGTTATAGTACCATACTTTTAACTTTTTTTTTGGTCTAGCGGCATGTATGGAGATATTATCTGTTAATGTATAAAAAAAATGACCTGTCTCTCTAAAATGCTGTTTTTTATTGCTGATTCAGGTTTGGGATTGGCTGAGCCTGTAAGTGAAGTGACTGTTATTAATATTTCTCATTGCATAGGGTAATGGTAAAAAGTCCCTCTTGCAAACTGAACGAATGACCTAAACATTCGCTTTGAAGTTGCCACAAAAAAATAAGCCATTATGACACCTTCAAAGGGAATGTTTATCCCCTCAGGTTTTCCGTATTGCTCCACACTGACATCTTGCTATACAGATCCCTCCAAGACTGCAGGGAGAAATCCAAAAGGGATCAGACAGTTGCAGCAGAAGAAGGAATTCAAGGCCTTCCTGCCCGACAACCACTCAATTCATAATCCATGCAATTGAAAACACTTTTTTGCAAGTGTTTTGTTGATTTGCCTTCTTTGTGGTGGTCCAAAATGTATGAGTGACAATTGTTGAGAATCAGAAGAGAGGCATTTCTGTTTGAAAACCCTGACAAATGTGTTTTTTCTTTGCTCTTTCTAGGTGTAACACACTCACAGTTGTGCTAGGAAGCCCTGCATTGTCTCTCTGTTTGTGATGTTTCCAATTCCATTCAGCACCAGTTGGAGAGACTGAGAAATGTTGCATGGCCTGTTTTTCGTGCTGAAAATCATTTTACCCTTTTTTTATTATTTGCAACCTACATGATGATGATTCTCTTTATGAATCTTAGTAAATATGTTATTCTTCGGCAAGAGACCAACTATCTGACCTCTTCTGACCTGTTTCTTGCCTCATATTGCTTCAGCCGACTCTTGAACGTGGTCACTTCAGACTTCCTTTGAAATTGACACATGCTTCTAATTGAAATGTAGCTTTGAAGTGAAATTCCTTTTCCATTTGGTTTTTCTGCTAAGCTATATGTAAACTCTTTAATCATTTAGCTATGATGTATGAATCAGTTCCGCACCTCTGCTGTCCAAATGTGAAAAAAGAGGCATCTGTCTGACAACTTTTCCAGTTTTGTCGACTGCCAATGTGCGATGAACTCAAAGGACACAGCGCTTATATCCTGAGAAAATGGGCTTCTCATTACATGTCAGCCATGGGATTTGAAGATATATTTGTAAGCAGAAAGGAACCCGGTAATGCAGGAAAACAAAAACTACAAAAGCAGGCAAATCTCCAGTAGTATAATCCCCGCTGCATGTTTATAAAGTCTAATCATTCCGTAAATAAAATGATCCTCCTGCTTTTCATTGGGGGAAAATATTTATATTACGCAAACACACAAAAAACCCAATGCAAGACAACTCTGACAAACTGCAGAGGCTTTTGGCTTTAGGCTAACCATCAGCTGAAGGGCAAGGATGAAACAAAAGAGTATCGCAGAGAAAATTATACGAAGAGAGGGTGTGTGTGTGTTATGTAAACCCCAGGTGGTGCTTGTTGTCCTGGATGGAACTATCACCAGGGGGACAACTGCTCCGGCTTAGCAGGTCTCTCCACACCGCTCTCTTTCCTCCTCTCCTCACAAACACACACACACACACACACACACACACACACACACACACACACTGCACAAGTCAGGAAGAGAAGAAGATGATAGAACAATAAAAGAAGGCCATTAAGGACAGGCGAGGGTGGGAGAAGAGATGAGATTTTTTAGGTGATCGAGGGCAAGCACATGCAGGAGGCAGTAGACGACTGCACGTCTACCGAAGGGAGGGACGGAAATGGGAATGCATAAAAAATACAGTGCAAAACATGGGTGTGTAGTTTGGGAAAGCACAAGCAGCCCACCTTCGGCTCATTGTTATTCAGTCACGTGTGCAACTGGGGAGGGTGTGACGTGTTTTTCCCCAGTGCTGTGTTTTGTATTTTATCTGCTTGACTGGTGCTTTTCCTCTCTACCAGTTTAACAGTTTGGAGAATAATGGACAGAGCCTTTCAGGAAAAACAGTCTGCATATATCACACACATTTCCACCTCCCACGCACACAAACATGCCTCCCCGAGGAGCAGTTGTCGATAGCAGCCCTGTAGTTTACACCTGATGCCTCTGTGGGGATTGTCGTCTTTATGCTGAAACAGCAGGTTTAAACATCAGCCTGAAAAACGTTTTATGGTCCCTGTCCGACTGCTTGCTTAGGATGGGCTTCACCGTTCCAGATGCTGAATCTACTACTGCTGTGGAAATCCTGACCCCAGATCAGCACTTAAGGCCGATTTCACTCCACTGAGTGCCTGCGGGAATAGAAAGCAAGCAGCGGGGGGTACTGATCCAGGGCAACACTGCCCCCTAATGGTAGAAGCATGAAAGTGTATCCAGCAGAGATGACGTGAGGCCAGTCTCTGTTGGTGTGCGCAGTGATGTAGTAAATGTACAAAATGTACATGTGTTTTGAGTGGTTCAACTGTAAGGACACAGAACAGCTGCTGTATTCATTGTATATGTTGAGCCTTCTTCCATGAAGCAGCAGTTAAACCCTACACCTGGGTTAACTAAAGGGTCAGTTCAACCTCATTTAAGATAAATGAGTGTGAACTGACCCTTTTAAACTAGCAATTTGGTGCTTACTTTGACACTTTCTATTATTCATGCGTTACATATTGCTTATCCAGGGAAATAGTTTTATGGGGGGCATTAGAAAGTTGTTGGAGGATAGTTGAATGTCTCTCACCACTGCTTTGGAAGGAGCAGTTAAGAGCTGAAGTTGAAAAAAATAATTCCATGTAAATATAGATATAAAGTTTAAAGGAGTATGTAGGACATTCGTAAGGGTCTATTTGATTCGCAAAGCAAAAATATTTCCTATTTACCATCCCAATTTGTGGCTATTCATGCTGAAGCAATAACGTTAAGTCATTGCATACGGAGGCGAAAGATGTAACCACGGTGCCTGCAGGCATCTCTGCTCCAGGTAGAGCCCACTGACTTACAACCCCCAGTAGACAGGAATATTTCTATCCACGGAGACTCAACTCAGGTTTAAGTAAGATTTGGCTGACCTTACATTATTACCACTGTTACCTTCTGGAACATGTCATGAAACCTATATAGAATTATGTTCACTTCAAGGCATGATTGAGGACTAAAAGTAAAGCAACAATACTTTACAAACTTGGAAACAACAACTGAATTAACATCACAATGGTGGTAACTGTTGGAGCTTTTACTGGGTAGTTTTTAATGATTAGCATGATTAGATTCTCCACTGGTGAGCTATATTTAACCATATTCATTTTCAAATGTTTTCCAGTTGGGAATATATGAATTGCAAAATGTTTGTCTTGTTTTCTGATATTTCTTTGATGTGCATGGGGACACAGCAGTAACATATATGATGTTCTTGGACTCCTGTGTAGAGTGTGAATAGGCAAGGTCCGCAGTGGGTATTGGGTGAAATTGCCCACAAAGCAAAGCAAACTGATATTTTCTTTTAAAAGTTAGCAGCCTTTGTTTGCATGCATGCCGCTGTGTTTGATCGTATGGTGCATGAACTATAGTCTGCAATAATGTATCCCCGCTGAAGTATGGATCACCTCTGCTTGTTCTGTCATTCGGATACTTCATCACCATAATTTAGTATAGCACTGCTGGTTCAGGATGAAGACATTTGATATACCAACAAAACCCACATCTAAATAATCCGATAACGTAGAAAGGTACATTTGTGAAGAAGTCGATTTTAAAATGATTTGAAAAGCTTATTGTCATCCAGCAGATTTAGTCCTTGAAATTGTATACTAGGCACTGGAGGTAAAATATAATGAGGTTTTATTATTCACATCTCTCTCCTTGACACCAAAACCATTTTCTCTCTTTCCCCATTTCATTTGAAGCAGCTGCCAGGTGGGGGACCACATCCGTAAGAGTCAGAAAATTACATGTTTGCCCTTTGGACCCATCTGGTTTGTGTATGAATAACATTCTCCATATACGTTCTCACCGGTTGGCATTTTGGGTTCAAGGAAACCACAGGAATCAGGACTGGTATAATAATATGATTGGATGCCTGGGGTGAAACAAGTAATTGGATAGATGAAAGAATATCAGATGTATGGAAATACAGCTTTATTATAATCAGACTGTACTTGAACTGTTGACAGTGATCGGATCTACACTGTGGCCTGTGATTGTGCCGGCGTAATCAGACAATTGGTTCTGCAGGCTGAATGGGCTCGCCTGCACTCTGAAATGAATAAAACAACTCTCAAAAACACTGATGCTTGCAAATGGTGTTCAAAAAGGATATTCATCAGCCTGAATTGTAGATAAATTCTCCCGAGTTGTATCCCCATCCTACACTGTGTTGAGCCCTAAGGTTAAAAGTGCTTTATGTTTCCTCACTTTATCTTCCCATCACGTCTGAGAGGGACTGAACATGATTATGTTTCTGGTGACCTTTGGCATGTGAGAGCCAACACTAAAGGTTTGCTTCGCCCGAATCCCTCTGAACCCCTGTCAGCGAGATTCCCTGATTATCCAGAGCACAATGTGTTTTTGGAAAGAGACGTTGCTCAAAATCTAAAAGTTAATTGACTTACTATTTTACTTCCATTATATTTAGGTGGAGGCAGAAGCTTCTAATGTTTCAAATGAAACTAAACCGATGCGTGCCTAGAAGCCGCTAATGTTGAAATTAACTTTAAAAGACATACTGTATACGCCTCAAGAAATCAAAATGGTCAAAATAGTCTATGTCATAAACTATTATGTGTAAGGACTTTGACAATAGTTGTATCCCGATTTACAGAGCAACTGTGAGTATTTAGGGTTAAAATAGAATGTGTTGCTTGAATGTAAATAGAGTCAGGATTAAAAGACGTTTTTTTGAACGTGTCTGACTGACGGTGACAGATGGTTGGTGGTGCTCTTTGCTGACAGTGACAGCTTCTGAAACCAAATAAGCGTGCGTCTGTCCACCTGCCCACAACTAAAAACGTTGTCGATGAGTTTCTGCCTCTGCAACAAAAGCAGAATATTGTTTCCAAAATGATTTCAAAGCAGGGGTCTGACATCATTTAAAAAAAGCTTTTAACCCTACTCACAGGTTCAGACCTTATGCTTCTGATTAGTTTTTGCCATTTATGCTATTAATCCAGGTGTGTCCTCTACAGACTTTCTTTGAATGTTGTTGTAGGATAGGCTTGATTTATTGGCCAATGTTCAAACCATATAGTATTGATTCTTTGTGCAACTCATACCAGTTATCTCAGATGGCCATCGCCAGTCTCTTTCTGTTGCACTGTGTGTAAAGGACAGCCCTCGTTCACTGTCTACAGTTTCTTCAGGAGCATTGGAGGGCAGTGGACACATGATAAGTCTGTGTCTTCATCCTCAGCTTCATCTCTCTTATCATCTGACAGACAGCCAGAGGGTAACAGCAATACACTGTGGTCCAGTCCTCACAGACGCTGCCCTGTGGATACATATGCAGAAATGCACACACACACACACATACACATGCAAACAGGTATAGCAGAAGCACACACGCAGACACACCAATGCAGCAGAGAAATACACAGAGCCATGAGGTATGTGAAAATGAAAGGACATAACAGCAGTCTCCTTGCTGTTCACGTGCAAAACTTCAAGGTACACTGTGTAGCTTCTTTCGACCACATGAGGAAGTCTGGTTTATCAGAACAACACTGTTGGCTTTAATGTAACAAACATTCATTTATATGAAAAAGGTACGCACATTAGCTTAACAATGAACCTATATTCAGCAACAAAGTTAATGGATTGTCGACTGTCCTACAAACCATGAGTTGAACATAAAGTCATAAAGCTTACTCGACACATAGGAATACCTGTGGGGCGTGTTCACGGACGCCCCAACAAGCGGCACAAAAACGTCACGTCCTACTACTGGTAAATGTTTTTTTGGCATGTGAATTCACACACTCACCCGTATCTTATACCGCTCCCTGATCCCAACTCGCATGGCAAATGTGGATCCTGGTAGCAGAGGCATGCACAGACACTCGCCGTACTGGTTAGCTAAATTCAGGTCCAAACAGCATGGCACCAGAGCGCCGAGAATGCCTGGAAGCCAAGGGAAAGGGCACGGGGTGACACAGTGTGTGAGTGTTTGTTGTGTCCGACAAACATCATTTTAAATGTAACATTTGAGAGAATAAACAGGAACTGAATGAAGGATAATGCTGCATGGGGTTTGCTTGCATAGAATGAATTTGTGTTAAAGGTGCTACGAGGAACTTTTAAATATAGCTGAAACACTCTATTTGTCCTCTGATGATAATGAATGAGATTTAACAGCAGATGAGACCATCAGACAGAAAACAAGGCTATTTGTATATAGTTTTTCTTAATACCTTTGTCATGGGTACCTTTGTCAGTTTTTCTTAATACCTTTGTCATGGGTAAACTGAAAGTTCCTCGGAGCCTCTTTAAAAACACTACACAAAGAAAAGGAGAGTCATTAAGTTCCGATTGGTGTGAGTGAAATGCTGAGCCCTGAGCTTATGACAATACATTGTCTGGCTGTGTTTTCACGTTACATGTAGTCTTGTCTCCGCAGACGTTAAAAAGGCCGGTGCTCCAGCCCCCTCCGGTCTGTGTGATGGTGGTGATGGTCGTCGTGGTGATGCCGAGGCCGGGCTGTGTGAGGACTGGGTCTGACGACGCTTGGAAATCGCTTGACCTCCAGTTATCTTCACTTCCTGTGGTGAAGTCCCCTACTTCCTCCTCTTGAAAAGCCAATGCTGAGGCTCTGGTGACTGACAGCCTTGGTCTAAAATTTAATTTTTTTAAAAATAAAGCTTTGTGTAAATATATGGTTGATATCGTCACACTATATGGCTTGTCAAGCCTCTAGCAATGATACTCAACTGCAGGCTTCATATTAAAATAAATAGTCTCTCAAATTAGCAAATGAGTCTTTGTTTAGCTTTTTCTGTGAGCAGTTATTTATTGTTAATTCCATTCATTCATCTAATTTCATTTTCCTAGCGCAGCATGTTTTGTATACAGTTGGCCTCCTCTATGACAATATAGCAGCACTGCACCACCATTACACTAGTACCTATTATCCCAACTCTGAACAGCATTTATTCTTGTATTCAGCTAATTCAGGCCTTCAGCAACACTTTAACCACAGCTAATTACATATAAGATAAAATACAATTACAAATATGTTTAAAATTAGGTAGGATTTAGTACAGTATATCTGCAGCAACAATTGGTGTAATACATATTTAATTTCTATTGTTAATAAGAGACATAAACATAAAAGAAGACCAAGATGAAGAGGGAACAGAATAAGATAGGTGAGTCGTCTGATGTAATTTCATTGGGCTAAATGGTGACAACACTGACTGTGTATTGATAGGGACAACAACAACAAAAAGTCACTTACTGGTGTGTGACTGTCGTCTGCTCCATGACTAGAAGCTACAGGCATCCAGACAGGGGTGAGGCGAGGAGGCGAAAGAGGAGAGGGTGAGCAGCCTGGAGTCAGCAGGAATGAGGAGGTGGGGGGGGGATGCAGTGACACTTCCCCAGTGAGAGGGCGTGTGCCGCAGCTGATAAACCAGCAGTCAGATGGCCCGGCCAGAAGCTGTGTGACAGAGATATGTCTTGTAGTTTTTTTTCTGAGTGACACTTTGCTGTGCCCGCCCCCCCGCTTATTCAAGAAATGCAGAGAGGGCCAGGTACACATCAGGGTGCACAGACATCTATGTCTGGCATAAATTAACCAGATGTTAATGCATAGGCTAAACTTAACACAAAAAACACCAGCAGGGGGTCAGAACAAAATAGTCATTAGTATTCACATAATTAATTCATCTAAAAAATATGTGCACAGAAAAAAAATACAAATGAATCTCCTTTTGAAATACATAGGCTGAATCAATTGTTATGGACATTTTTTCTATTTAAAGGTTTTTGTTTTAAATACATTTTTGCATTTTCCCTTAAGGCAGAAACAAAGACAAACCTGTAGTTCATGTTTAAAAGGGCTTGTCAGCATCATTTCCTGTGCACTGACATTAACCTCTATATTTTGACTGCATTAGTTCATGTGTGTGTAGGCCTATGTGGTTTTTGTGTGAGCTGGTAACACAAAGAGAGAAGTGAGGTGAGCTTTACGTGGCGGAGGGACTCGTAGTGAAACTGTCATGGGTTTGGAGGCTAATACAGTTCCCATGCATGAAAATGTGCCTTAACTGGGGGAGGGGATGCTTTTTCTGCATCATGAATTCTTAGTATGCATCACAGAAGCAGCATAACAAAGAATTAGCCTACAGTTGTGCGGAGTCTTTGATATGAAAAGTACTGTAATGCCTTTCTGAAAATCTAGCTGATTTACATTTGGTAATTGCCAGTTGTTTGGCTAATAGTGATCCCAGATGAAAAGTCATTTTCCCAAAAGCCTTTGAAGCAGAGAGCCACAGAGACAAACCAGCACATCCAAGACCCTGGAATAGTATGGCTATACTGAGAGATATGACAGCACATTCTATTCTGTGCCACAATAGAAAATAGTGTTACATTCAGGTTGATACATTGTAACTTAACATTTTGGTTGAAAAACATCACATTTAAACACCTACCACACTGACACACGAAAGCTTCATTGTTTAACTTACTTGTAAGCTGAAATCCAAACATCAGTGCACTGCTTCTTATCATGTAGGCCTACCATATGAGGTTTCCAATTATTTGCTCTAGCTGCTGTTTCAGACTAAAGGACAAAATACTTCAATCATTTGGGACACTATAGTGCAAGATGACATGGCTCTAGGGCTTTGACATGGCCGTAGCCAGTTGCCAGGCAACCAGCGAAGTCTTGAGAAACGAAAGTTTTTTGTCCTAAGCATGGTCCCGAGTCGCGGCAATACTGTCATCACCGCGTGTTTTTGTTTGTTAGCCTATGTTTTTTGTATGAAATGTAACTTTGTTACAAATAAAGCTTTAGAGGGGCTGTATGGCAGAGGATGTTACCTTTGGACGGAGCAACATAGGCTACAGCCATAGTCATCATAAGAAAGTTTGCAAGTAAATAGGACTACACAACGCCCCATCAGTCTAAACATCCAATACTCAGCAAACAAAAAGAGAACGAAAAACCCATCCTCTTAGGCTAGTATTGTAGTACTATATCCCCACATTATGAACCTTTCCATTTTCAGTAGCCTATCTAGCACAGAGTGATAACATGAGACAATTTAGTCATGGTAATCTTTTTACCAGTAAACAGTTGAGTTTATTGGCCTCCAAGTCATCAATTAATATTGCCTAAGGGTAGTGTCTATTGCTGAATTCACTCACATACTTTTACAATCTATGCTACAAGTGCAAGAATCCAATGACTTTGCAAATAAATAGGCTACTCATGAGTGTTATTCTTGAGGGTAACAGTGGTCTTATTTATGTACCGAGATGATATAAAACAGCACAGAGAAGAGAGGGAGAGGGAGAGATAGGCACAAAGATAAACAAGAAGTATGAATATTTCATAAGTTTTATTATTTCTCTGGAAAAGCACAAGTCAGGCAAGCACCAATCCACAGCTAGACAATATGACAGCTGTCTGACATAACGACACACCTCACCTTCAATGTAAAAAAACAGCACAGCAGACACATTACCATCTAAACAACAGGCATTCAGGATGTTTGCAGGAGCACATTCAATTTAACAACAGGAAATAAGTGGTTGACCAGCAACAAAAGAAGACATGGTGGTGGATGTTAGTTCGCTGCTTTCAGAAAAGTAAAAAAAAAACTTTACTCAAAAGCTTCATAAAACAGTTTATTTATTGTAGGTCATATGAAACAAGAAAAGAGTGGCCCATGGCGAACAAATACAAGATTCAACGTTAATCAAACAAACGATGACGAGTTGGACTAAAATATAATTTACTGTGACCCATAAACCACAAATCCTTAATGGAAGGTGTGGAACATTTAAAAAAATGTGTAGGTCTTGTGAAACCATTAGAGAACCTAATTTAAAGTCCCAAAGAGGAAATGTAATCAGTGGTACTTTGAACCATCTGTGTTTGGTGCAGACAAAACCCTGCTTTTAATGTACTGTAACTGTATTTGTTTTTCTTCAAAGGAAGATGGAAGCAAACCTTTCGGGTCCCAGTAGTTTCAAATATTCCCTCAGGTCACATTCAGCAGTAAAACAGTGAGAACCTGTGTATCTGTCAAAGTGAAAACCATGTGCCGTAGCAAATGGTGCAGTTACAGACACATAAATTATAAAACGACCTTTATACTTTTTCAGTCAGTGTTCTATGACTATTTTTTACATTTCATGATTCACGATGCATATGAACCTTTCTCAAATGATTCACTGCTGAATGTGCCCAAATGTGCCTGTGTGTGTGTGTGTGTGTGTGTGTGTGTGTGTGAGGGAGAGTTTGAATGTTCCTCTAATGAAGCAGATAAACCATAGTGTCCCCGATGTCCACAGATAGGCCATTGTCGGCCAGGGTGACCCTTTTCTCTTCCAGATTGACGTTGAACACTGATTTGTTGGAGATGGGCAGCTTGCCCTGTTCCTCTTGTCCCAGAACGGGCACTCGACGAGGCCCCAGCACGGGGTCCTCGTACCTCATCAGCTTCACTCTGGACAGATCTGGAGGAGGGAGAGTTAGAGGAGTCAGAGATGGTGTCAGAATGGTGAAGGATGGAGGAAGAGGTAATAATAAGCTATAGTAGTAAGTTATAGGCATAAAGGAGAGGAGTGAAAAGGAGAAACAGCTACAGAGCAAATTGGCTCATGTATCGAAATGCACCTATAGTAGTAGTAGTAGAAGCTACGCGGAGCTTTCAGTTTCTCTTGATTCTATCAACAACTTTGGTTAAAAGCTGTAGTGTTTTTATGAGACTGGTGCCTAAGCACATGCCGGCGGTGCATGCATTTGTTTAGGAAGCGAGTGAAAGAGACGCAGGTGCATCGTCGTTAGGTAATGTATTAATATGTGACTATGTTAGTTTCATAATGGTAATATGACAATGGTGAAATAGATTAAACTTAGATGTGGGGCTGTTCATAAACACATGATGTTCTGGTCTAATCTTTGACAGTTCCAAATGTAGTAAATACTCTCATCCTCTATAGATTACAGTATTCATTCTTGTATAATGACAGGGCCATTTTGGGCTTCTAACCACAGTTAATGCATTTCTGCAGCATATCCATTTATCTCACTAACCTTTGATGAGTCTGTTGACCTTGGCCAGTCTGCGGATGATGCTATCTCTGCTGTCGCCCTGTCGGATGTCAACATTTGTGGAAAACAGGCCGTTGGATGGCTGAGGGTTAACCAGGGACACGCACACTCCAGGCTGCGGAAACACAAATCCACAAACACAAAAATAGTATTACTGTTACATTGCTGTAAATCAGGGACACAGAAACACCCCTGCAAAAGGGACAGACAGACGAACACACACACACACACACACACACACACACACACACACACACACACACACACACACACACACACACACACACACACACAGCCTGCTTTGAGAGCAGTCAGCACTCAGCCAAATTAATTCACCTCTGTTCTGAAAACGCTGAATGGTTTCCCTGGGCAACAGTCCTCCTTCACTTTGTCATCACCCTCGGATGCAAACAAGACGTCTATCTGCTCCATCTGTGGAGGACAAAAACATTTGTTTTTAAAAAGGAAACACAATCAGCTGATCAGTGTACCACCAAATAGTGTGTACACGGGTGTGTTTGGTATCCACTGGATAGTGTGTGGTGTGGTGGTGATAACCGGCCTCCAGCAGGGATCAGAGACGAAACATTTTACAGTAATGTGTCATACTTATCCAATCAGGGAGTGTTCTTTAGTTGAAGATTATACAGAATAACAGGATTAGTGATAGTTTTTTTTTAGTCCTACATGATACACTAGATTTCTGTGTCATGTTGCCTTTTGTGGAGCAGCACATCACAAGCTATGATCTCAGGAACATTGGATCACCAGAGTATTAGTTTGAAGTAGATTTATACAATTGTACTTTTTGCTGGTTCTTCAAAGGTATCGCAGGGACTTGGGTTTTACTTTTTGACTGGGCTAAGCTTAATCGCAGACAAAATGGGCTTTTCTGACTGACAACCAAGCTCAGGGTTTGTCTCGACTGACTTTTGCAGGAGAAGTGAAACTCGGCTTCAAAGCCCAGGCATTTTTTGAGGAAACCGAAATGCTGGCTACAGATCACAGCTTGTACTAGGGTTATTATCTAATGTCTTATTGGATCACAAAACACACCTCTAAAGAATTAGTCAAGTAGACAAGGTTTTCCATTAGAACTGCCCGCTCATCAAACTCCAGCTCCAGATCCAGGACCCTGGCCCCGTTCTTCTCCAGGTTTTCCTACAGAACACAGAGCAGAACAGAGAAGGATCAGAAGCAAGCACACAATACGGTATAGTGCATGAATGATGAACTTGAAGCAATATATAATCCAAACTCTCCTGAGGAATCAACAGGAGGATGATTGCTGGCATGATCAGGTTGTAATTTGCTAAATGTTCTAAAAACCCAGCAGATATCATAATGCAATAGTTCATCCTCCTACTGACACAACCAGGTTTTAGTTTATGATAATTAAACAGAACGTAGGTTCATTGCTATGCTCATGCTGCCTCCATTAGATTATTAAGGACCCATGCCAAAACAAAGCATCAAACGGGGACAGCTGGGAGAGAAAACAACTTAAAAAAAAGAGCAGCCTGAGAGAGTGAGACAAACCATGGACAAACACAAAGCTAATCATGACTATTTATTAGTTTTGTTCTGTTTGATCGCTGCAGTGAAACAGCAACACCTGAACAAAGCCCCAGGCACCTGGGAGATGTGACAACTCAAATTTTAATTAGAATTGTGCTTCTGATCATTTATTAGCAAATTTGACCCCAAGCAGTTTCATAAAACTTGACACTTTAATATTATTTTGTTGGGCATTTTTTTTACGATCCTGTAATGCTCAGATGCGTCCTGTGAACGATGCTATTAGATACAATTAACACCTTAACTAAAAGTGACACAGTTTGCAATGTGATAAGAATCAGAATGCAAAAGCAGCCTAAACGGGTGGGAATAAGAATATGGGACAAAGATTTATAGACCTGTGGCCAAGTTCTGAAGAAATAAAATGTTCCATTTTCTTTACGAACATAGCAAGAACACAAAAAGGAAAAAGTTGAGCTTGTCAAAAATGTGTTTTGTAGTCCTACTGGCGACAGTTTTGTCCTTCCTCAAAACAAAGAAACAATTAAAATAAGAATGAAAACAGCTTTTAAAAGATAAAGACTTCAATCTTTGAACAAACAAAATAAAAGGCCCCTCATGGAAAAGTTTAGTCTCTTAGGCGCTTAACACACTTAACACTGAAGCAATTCTGAGAAAAAAGAACTATTAGGGCAATATGTGTAGAATGCTGGCAAGGGATGGGGGGAAATAAAGGTTTTTCCCAAATTGTGATCAAAGCCACTCGCAATATTGTTCTTTGTGGTTCATTTCCATTATCTGAAAATGACATTTTCACATCGCCCCATGCCTTATTGCTGGCCTTAAAACTCAAATTTATAAAAATCAAATAATAATGACAAATATGTATTGCTTCATTACCCACTTTTGAGGTATAGAAGAGTGGATAGGAGCGGATAGGACACACTTTTACACAGACGCGACAACACTGTCACCGCTACTCCCACCAGATTTACCTTGATCATGGCTACAAAAGACATGGCTCTCTTCATGTATTTCTTCAGTTCAGGCAGGGCTCCCAGCTCAGTCGCTATCACTTTGTTGTCTGGAAGGACACCGTTGTCGCTCTGGACAGATGCCAAGAAAAAGATGATCAGTTTTTATTGATATAGCCCGGTAACAGATGCAGAAGAAAACTGATGTGTATGGATGTTGGGTAATGTATTTTTTGTTACCTTGTAGTACTTGCCGAGCAGGGATAAGGCAAGGTGCTGCCATGGAGGGTAACTCTTGGCAACGTAGATGTTGCAGTGGGAGGGCTTGCCTGGGGGCTTTTGGTCCCCTTTCTGTTGTTGGAAAAACGGAGCATTTCAGATCCAACACCTTTTCTCCATATAGGCACAAGACTTCAAATGGTTTTGCTTTTACTCGGTTCAGTGGAAGCACATTTTTCAGGTATCTTCAATGGGAAGCCAATTATGGGTTTGGATTAATCAAGAAGTGAGCTGTGTGTGTGTCATCTTTTACTATGAGGATGGGGACTTGTGAACTTACTTAATGTGACAGCTGTCAAATCTATTCGATTCCTGTACTGTATGCGTGTCTGTACGCATGCTTTAACTAATTAGTCCTGATGTGACAGCATATAACCACTATATATAAAACATTATTAAAATTAGGTAAAGCCGTGCAGTACATATATCTTGCAAAGCATAGCAAATACATTTACAGCTTTACAGTGGCAAGTCAGAGCATTACTGTATCGATGCTATGGCTTTGTTGAACAGAAGGTGAAGGAAGTTTTGTGTTTATTATTTTCATAATGAAAAAAAAAAAACCTCTTCTTTGGTTTTCTCCTCTTTTACCATTATCCTTCCATCTTGCCTCCATGGCAAACAAACATTTCCAGCAAATCGATAATAGCGGTCTGGAAGCCTGAGATACCAGCTCTGTCAAATCGTGTCAATACTTGTTTCTCCCAATTGCCTCTCATCCAAAGTCCAAAACGGTTGACAAACAATAGATAAGCTTTTCCCTGTTGTGAACACAACGCAGAGTGAAATCTTTGGGTTTATCTAAAGGGATAGTAAAGTCAACTTTATTTATTCAGCTTAAACTCATTAATTTAACTCCGAGAGGCTTTACAATCTTTAAAACATACATCACTCTCTAGATATACAGGGTGCCTGAGCAGAGAAAGAGGGGGACAACAATAATCTACCGATGCTATGTGTTTGACTGTTGGCTGTGGACCACTAAAAAGGTGACTATCGTATATATTGTGTGTATGCTAAAAAAAGGTAAGGGAATTTATAAACCTTAATAGTGTAATTGAATTAAGTTCAATTAAATGTTTTTGAACTCTATTCCTTGCTTGCTGCTTGATATTCTTTAATATAGTTTATTATTATATGCATCATGGTGCTCCCCTTCAGAAATGAATCAATCTTAATTTTCACAATTACTTAAAAGCATTACAGCAGAAAAAGGAATGTGGCATCAAAGCACGTGAAACAACGCGGACACACTTCTTACTTTGCTTTTGGGGGGCTGCATGTACGCTTTGAGCCTCAGTCGGAGGTCGTGTGCTGTCTCCATCAGGTACTGAGAGGATCGGATCAGAATCTCATCGACTGGACCCGCCACAGGCCACGATGCCTTCCTCAGGGAACCGCTCTGTCGGGGAGGGGGGGGAGGCACAGAGAAAGAGAGACGGAAAGGTGGATAAGTGAAGGGGAAAGACCGTTGTAAGTGCTGAGAGCGGAAAAACAATGAAAAGTTTGGAAGTTCACCGGAGCTTTAGAATCCTATTAACTACACAGCCAGAGGTCACACCACCTTCATTACAACTAGGCACACACGATATTAAACGGGTGTTTGCAAGAATCCCAGACTGTGTGTGTGTGTGCGTGCATACCTCTTTGTCTATCTTTAGCTAGCGATGCTGAAAACATTATTGAACTTGTGGAGCTTTTTGTTGTTGCCAAGCGACAAAAAAAACAAAAAAACATCTCCAGCACAGCAGCAGCGCTCTTTCATATTCATAAAACTGAATGCTAAAAATATTCTCTGCTCTCTGTGCTGTTGGGAGCACGCAACAGTTTTTACATTTCCTTTCATACTGATTAGAAGCGTTAGAAGCGTGAGGTTTGAAGACAGGCTCCTGGTGGACATGTTTAGCAACAGAGGGAGTGTGTGTGTGTGTGTGTGTGTGTGTTAGTAGCCATTTCATACAGATACATGAGCAGTGGGACCAGACCTACATGCGGTGCGTTTCTTAGCTTGTTGGCCCCAGGTGCATTCAAGGACGCAAATAAACACTGGAAGCATAAATGTTTCTTTTGCAATGTATTTCTCTTGAAAGTATTCAAAAAAATGGCACACGGGACAGGAGGATTAAATTCACCTTGAAACCCACAGTCAGAGCACAGAGGCAACTCGTAACATCAAACCCACATTATGATGCCAAATCCTTAGTATCCTACCTTTCCCAGCAGACCCCAGGTGTATTCACAAAGGTGCGGGCAGATGGGGCTCAACAGCAGCGTTTGTTTCTCTATGAACTGGAAGACAAGGTCTCTGTGCATGCCCTCGATAGCCAGCTCACGGTACTTATCTTTGGCCGCCTGCATAGACAAAATAAAACAGTTTTTAGAAGTCGTCATTATAAAAGGGTTATTGTGCTATTCCTAAACTACTCCAGCCACTATCTTCAATCCCGTTAATTCCCCACACGTTCAGAATGAGATTTGAATCTTCAGTCATGTTATGCTCGGGTCAAACGTTTCATTTGTCACCGCAGTACTTTCTTATTAAATGCTTAAGGAAGATGGAAAGCATGTTTGTCTCTTAGATGTAAATGATTAAGAGAGCATTAGACGTATTTATATTAAAAAATAAATATAATTTACCTGGAACTCGAAGAAGCCACTCTTCAGAGCCTCCTTGTACATCATCCTGTCATAGTGCTGCTCTGTCTTCAGGATGCCTGCATTCATCTCACTAGACAGGACACAACATCTTGTCAGTCAGTAAATCATTCGCTTTTCAGCACTGAGAAGTACACAGTCAAAAAAGGTCAGGCTTTCCTCCCGAGTGGACCCTCCCCAAAAAGGAGTCGCCTGGTTTCATCTTTGCCTTTGATTGCCAACGGGCTTGTTTATATCTCAGAAAAGGAATGAAAAATAAACCAAGGTCACCTATGCTCAAAACAAAACAAAAACATATCCTCTTTTATACATTCATCTGTCTCCAGTGCTAAACATGGCATGAATATTCTATTTGTGCTGAGTAGACAGAGCTGAAATGATTTGCTGACCTATCAACAGTCGATTGAAAATGTATAATTTCATTCACTGTATTTTAATAATAGATTTAAAATCTTAGTAATTAATTCAAGGAGAAACCTACACGTTTTTCCTTTACTAGTAAATAAAAAGCTTATTTTTTTCTTAGCCATTTTTCAAACAATGAAAGCAATTGGAAGATGACACTTTTGGGTCTGGATCATATTTTTGAAACTTTATAGACTCAACAACTGATCGATACAAAAAAAAAATCATTAATAGTTCAAGACCAAATTTCTGGATATGACTAACCAGTCATCAACATGGAAAAGACCCTGTTGTTCAAGGAGGTCGAGTTAACAGAGATGAAATTCCAATTTGTAATTCCCTGTCTCCAATGAACTCAAAACCCCATAGATATTACGTATTAAGTTTTTCCTCAATAATTTATGAAAGCAATACATCTCAGTACAAGGTTCCGGCATCTATACCTTGCAAAGACCCTGTCATTGAAAGTGTCTGCGGGTCCTGTCCTCAGGCTGTTCTGGTTGGCGATCATTTCCTTAACCCACTCCACCCATGTGTAGAGGCGCAGGATGCCAGCGTCAGCCATGGTCTCCACAAAGTTGGCATCTTCCACTGTATCCCCGGCATCGGCCAGAGCCAGACGCATACCTAATAGAGGAAATAAAAGGGTTCAAACCTTTCTTTATATGTCCATGGTTCAAACAGTGTTAAAACTGCAGGGACTAATAGAACAGGTGCAATATAACATGTCGGAAGTTAATTTGTCGTTCTCCATTCTTGCCTTTGTAATTGTCCCTTATTGATTGACAAAATATATAGATCCCCTTTATTATAAGGTACATGTGCAAACACTGAACATTAGAACATCTTTTCTCTACCAGAAAATATTTCTCCACAAACAGGTGAGGTTCAGAGGCTTGTCAGGAAAATCCCACATACAGAGAAAACTTCAGATACCCAGCAGACATCACTCCAAGCACTTAGTAATGAGGATGTTCGACTTAATGTCAACTTAATACGGCTATCTGCTGTCAGACCATGAAGTTCTCTACTCCCATGGCAGGACAGCTTCAGCATACACGTCTATATTATTCAGCTTGTTCCAGAGCATGAAAACAATAGGTTTTTCAAAACAACATCCTTAAAAAAGAAAGAATAACTTAGGTGGATGGATCGACTAATCTTAAAGTATACAGAGGGCAGGAGGGATAGCTAGGTTAATCGATGTACCCTACCAGGTAAAAAAAAATTAAATACATTGATTTGAACATGATGCATCTCAAATTTCAGTCTCAAAATGTACATCAAATCTCACAACTCTGTGGTAAAACTCTTTGTCTTCCTCATATTCTTATACATTATGAATTCTAGAGTCAATAATTTTTCTTCTTCCCTCCGTCTTATTTCCTGTGGGCAGTACCTCCAACAGGAGGTACTGCAACAGGAGGTACTGCCTGTCTAGAATGAAAATCAGGCAAACACGGAATTATTAATGATTAATTAAAAAATGTCTATTGCTATAAAATCGTAAAGCTGCTGGACATTAATTAGTTGCTTCTTGTAGAGAGATCATGTTCAATATACACTGCTTCACTGGTTACACTTTGATTTAAGCATACATTATAATGTATTATTCAGAAATGTGTTTCTTACAGTGGCAGTATTAAAAAGGGACTTGGTACAAACAGTAGCTCATAATGTACAATATCAACGCATCAGCTATCTTATAAAGACAAGGCTTTTTCTAATTATCTTCTTCACAGGAGAAAATATGCTTTTATATAATAATCAAGTGTAATGGCCCTTGCACTATCGCAGTGCTTCTCAAATGGTGGGGCGCGCCCCCCTGGGGGGGCGCCGTGAGTTGTCAGGGGGGGCGCGGGCTGCCTTGATTTCCAACTGACAAAAAAAAACGTTTTTTTTTTTTTTTTTTTTTTTTTTTAAGTGCTAGCAAGCGCTATGTGTGCTTGTGTATGGTCATATCCGCGCGAAAGGCCACGATTTGCAGTAAATAAATGTCCACATGTGTCTCCAAGTGTCTCTGTAGGCTATTTAAAAAGAAATCAAGCAAGTAGACTAATAATAACGTTAATGAATTATTGGTTATCGCATCACAGATGGCCTATTGGCCTATAATAATAAAAAAACACCACCTTAACTATGTTTACAGTTTAAATTTTTTTTGAATGAAATGCAAACCTCAGTGAATCATTTGCTCTTGTTTCTCTGTCCTGAGAATAACACAGATTGAGTAGTCTTGTTTAAATGTTACAAATTGAGATTGAATAAACTGAACTTTGAATTTTTTTGCTGCAGAAGTTATCTCAGCTCATTTTTGTTATCTAATTTGATAATAAGGTGAAACTCATACAGTGGTTTTGTACAGGTAAATAAATAAAAATTAGCAGGTTCTCAATAGTATTTCAATTTAGGGGGGGCGCGAAGAAATTTCTGTCCCCTAGGGGGGGCATGACAGAAAATAATTGAGAAGCACTGCACTATCGGGAGCTCCCCCTACAGAGATATTGATCGAAAATATTGAGAGACAGGAGAAAACAGTATAAAAGATAAGAAAAAAAAAAACACAGGTGTGAGATAAAGATTAAAAATAAATCAGAATGTACCATCTGCTGAGAACTTTTCAATGGCTTGGGTGAGAGTGAGGAAGTTTCCAGTTGATTTGGACATCTGATGAGAAGAAAAAACAAATGTTAGCACTAGCAGCCAAAATCTTTCAAGCAAGCACTCCCATTGCAAGATCGTTACAACGCGTGGTGAAATGTAATCCATCGAGTGGCAGCTCAAATAAACAGAACAGCGTCATTCCAAATCTTAACAGTATCTAACACTTGGTAATTACGCACACGGAGAAAAGGGCAGTAACACACACGTTAACATAACTATCGAACATTTAATGAGTCAAAAAACAGATGGGACAAGACCTTATATTTTTTTTCCTGTGATTTTAACCACACCAAAAATAATATTGAGAGAAACATCATTTTATACAGATTCATATTTGGCACACCTTTTCAGAGTTGAGCAGCAGATGTCCGTTGGCTCGAACTGCTTGTGGCCACTTCCCACTGCGTACAGGAAAGAATATTAACGTTATTGTCCTCTTGAAGATCATCATCATCATCAAGTTAACCCATATCCCCTTAACCTCAAGGTTGCTGCTCACTTTTTAAAAAGGACAAATTGAAAACTTTGTAGGACCTTTTGGATGTAATATCCTTTCCACAGCTGAACATATCTATTGTTCTCTACCTAACATGAAATAAAACTCTACACACAGTCCATCAAACTCATAGGCAACATACACGTAATTCAAACAATCTACTGTATTAAGCAAATAATCACTCAAATGAATAATGATCACAATCATGCCAGAAAACATTAATTATCTCCCAGCCTCCCACCCTCTAGAATGATCAATCGATTAAGTGGTAAACTCACCTGTCTTTGGGCCAAATAGCCACATGGTTGTACAGGTAGTAAGACAGGTGGTTGGGCACCAGGTCTTTGCCAGACACACGGACATCCACGGGATACCAATACTCAAACTCCCTCCTCAGCTTCTGCAGATGCTCTTTAGGGATAGCTGTCTTGGGGAACGGAGACGTCTTAAAGAAGATAAAGTCCCACACATCTCTAGTCATCTGCTCCGGCCTGGGGGGGGGGACAAGAATATTCAAAAAGGTGGAATGAGAGATGTATTGGGTTGAAGCAAGCTGGAAATAAGGAATTAAATGCTTGTCTGTGACAGCATTTTACTTCTATTTGCCCTTCAAATCCCAGAAGAAGGGATTTGGGGATGCTGAGCAATAAATAGAGTTTTTACATTATTTAATTTCTTGGAATAATCCTGAGAGGCAAATCAACTTGTTTTTCTCAGTCTAGTAAGCGAGGAGTATTTTATCATTCAGGTGAGGCATGTTTGAATGCAATAAGAGAAGGAGAGGCAATAAAACAGCAGGCAGAGAGAATCGGTTGGGGCTCAATCCTTATTTATTTCTATTGTGCATGCGTGTATGTGTGTGTGTGTGTGTGTGTGTGTGTGTGTTGTGTTTATCGGTGCGGATTGTGTCCATACTTGATGCCAAGTGGTGAGGCTCCCTGTCCATTCAGCACACCTCCCTGGAGGAGGTGGGCCACAGTGTAGTAAGCCATGTAGATGGTGGAGTCTGATAGGGACTCTATCAACCAGTGCTCGTCCCAAGGCAGCCGCGTTCCTATGGTAACCAGGAGGCACGCGCGCACAAATACACACACACACACACACACACACACACAACAATACAAAGACAGAGACAGAAACGCAGACAAGAAGCAGAAAAGGTTATGAAAATTATGAAGAAAGGATTGCCGTCTCCACTGTGCGGACACAATATTTTGAAGCACTTTCCATCTTGTCAAGCTGATTACATTGTGCTGCCAGGAAAACTTTAACACAACCGAATAGGTACTGGGCTTTGTTGTGTAATAGTTGCCAAACAATTGAGACAAAACCAAAACTGACCACCGGTGGCTAACATGGGGCTTGTACAGATGCCAACAACTCACTGTTTTGCAGCTGCTTTGGAATTAATTGGGGTAAATGTGAGAGAACAAACGTGTGAAAGACTAACTTATCATCAGCCCCAAATGCACTTAGCTCATTTTTTTGGGTGTCTCCAGCGAGGGTTCGATGGTTAAAATGACAAAATGGGCAAGCTTGAGCAGAAATTAGTTTTCAGAAGGAACAGCCACATAAATATAAGGTCGGAACAACATTAATTATGACATGTTAATTCATTCATTTGCATTGAAAACCTCCAGAAAAATAAATGATAATACATACATGATTTATAATAAACACACTCAAAAACATTTCTTAAGTATTTTTAAGACCTCCCAGAGGTGTTAGGACCTGCAAAACAAAGTGTATACTTTGTGACTGGGGTACAGTCCGTCTAAGGCAAAAACAAACTTAATTTGCATCTTTACCTTTGAGGTTTCGGTGTATGAACCATGTTGACGAGGAAAACAAAACGTAAAAAAGTATTTGTGTTGCCGTGAAACAGAGACAACCTTGTGCTTCATATTGTGAGATTTGGTTCTGTACTCTAGCTGGCCCTCAGTGTGTATCTATTTCTGTATGAACAGAAAGCAAACAGAAACTGTTGCTATGTGCTTTATCATCAGTCCTCTGTCTCCATCTATAGACCAAAACACATTAGTCTTGGGGGGTGGTACATTTACACTTATTACAAGAAACAATATTACTCGTCAGATGTAGTAATGATAGCAACAACTACGTTTTTCATGCCACCCACAGTTAACAGTAACTGTAGTCACACACATGGTCACACACACACACACACACACACACACACACACACACACACACACACACACACACTAGAGGCGACCGCCGCTTACCAAGTCCGTAGGTACGAGAGCAGGCATGCTCCTGTAGCCAGGCCAAAGTTGCCTCAAAGTTCTTTCTGGTCTCGTCACAAAATCTGTGTGGATTGTTGAAAAGAAAATCACAGGAAGAAGATTCAGTTAATTATCTTTTTAGACATGATAAGATTTGTGATGGACAATTACAGGCAATAAAGTAATTACATTTCATTTCTACAAGAAAAGGTCCGTGTCTTACGTCTCCAAAGGCTTGAGGGCTTCATTGGCCTGCTTCTTCCACTCTGCATTCCCATAATCCAAATACCTGAAAGATGCATAACATAACCAAACAGCTACTTGAAGAATTGCCCTACTCTGTAAAATTAAGACCAATTCCAATCAACATCTATTTACAGTTCTGTTACTCCCACAGCATAATTAACCCAAACAAACTTCAGGTGTTGTGGTATAAAGATTCTCGAATGAACCTGGCACTCACCACTGGTCACAGAGAGCCACCACGCACTCGTCAGCTGAACGCGACATGACCTGCTTCTCTGGCTCCATGTAGATCATGGCCTCGCCCTGTGTTTAGATTGGTACAGGCACAAAACCCTTACAGGTAAATATAGATAATACGGACATCTAATTGTACATGGCATAGGATGCATTTTATGAAACTCTAGTGCATAGACACGAGAACACTATCAAGGATGCAGTCAAGAATTTTAAGTTGTTCCTCTACATTACTTTATATCTATTTGGAGGATTTATTTTTATTTTTATTATGAAACAAATGATCTCTTACCCTCTCAACCATCTTCTTCTGAATGGGTTTTTTGACATCCTGGACCTTCTGCCCTTTGTAGCCATCAACCAGCATGATCTAAGACAGGAATTCATTCACAGTAACATTATATTCACAAATGATCATGTAGTGTAAACATATGTATTTTGTTCCGTTTGATGTGCTGTCATATGGTCCCTACCAGATTGCAGATGCATTGAGTTAATTATTTATTTCAAATGTACAACCTGCTAAGAGGAAAGGCAGCGGAATTTGCTCAATTTAACAACAATAATTTTGTGAGAGAACAAAAAAGCTTACCAAAAAAGGTAAAATAAAAATGGTAAGCCCTCCCTCAGTGTGTGTATGTGTGTGTGTGTGTGTGAACAGAACACAACAGCTAGGAGACTCCTCCTCCACGTAAAGCAAGCAGAGACCAAACAACACTGGACTGGACTCAGAATGCAGGGGAAGCTAGCATGCCTGGACTTTGCCAACCACTCTGCTTCACACTCCATGTACACAAATGCTGCTGTCGGTGAGGACATCCTCTGTTTCACAGCTAAAGCCAGACTGCAGGTGCTACCTACTAAATACAACCTGGCACTATGGTACCCTGCACACAACCATCCATACTGTATAATGCACTCAGACCATCAACTTGAATCTGTTGCTCATATTGTAAATGGCTGTACTATGTACAAAGGACTTTATATTGCACGCCACGACCGAATTGTCGATCTGATAGCTAGCGCTGTAAAGAAAGTATTGGCAGAAAATGTGACCATGTACAAACATTCTCGTATTATGCCGGAGTGGTTCAACAGCTCTACTGATGTGTTCTGTAACATCCCTAACACCCCGGATGTTGTGTTTCTGGACAGAGCCAGTAGGCAGGTGCTGCTGCTTGAAGTAGGCTGTGTGTACGATCTGTACATGGACATTGCCTTTAGTGATAAAATCATGAAGTACCAGCTCATTCTGTCCAAACTAAGTGAACTGGGCTATCAAAGCAAACTGGTGGTGTTGATCTTTGGCAGCTTGGGGCATGTCCACCATCTTGTTTTCACTGGGTTAAGGCTGGCAGGGCTCTCCAGCAGGACATCCAAACAGCTGTCAAAGTTCTGCTCCATATCAGCGGTGACAGGCAGCCTGGCAGTGTGGCGCAGGAGATGTTTTTTATACCCTTGAACACTGTCCTATCTCATTTCTGGAAATATTTGAATCCTGTCTGTTGTAATGTGATTGGTGGACTCAAATAAAGAATTAAAATGTGTGTGTGTGTGTGTGTGTGTGTGTGGTACAAATGTATCCTGTGGGTAACATGTTGCAAATAGCAAGATGATCAATAATTGAGTCTAGCTTCAAGATCTATCAGGGTTTTTGCTGACCTATGTAGCAGTTTCTTTTGAACTCACTAACCATTCAGTGGACTCACCCCTTCATAAAATCCCTTCAGGTAGACCTTCTCCTTGGCCTCAGCCAGCTTCTCCTTGTCGTTCTGGCTTTGGATCTTCAGCTCGTCACACACAGTAGGAGCGGATAGGTTTCCGAATCCTGGAATCTCGATGATTGGGATCTGACATGTGACACACACACACACACACACACACACACACACACACACACACACACACACACACACACACACACACACACACACACACACGTATAAACGCATACAATGTATGGCTGCATTTAGCATCTCAAGCTGAATTTGCTTTCATGTGCATCTCTCATACTATTATTTGTGCGTTTGAAGCAACCTAATTTAAACAAAACTGACTTTAGTGGATCAGCTTACCGGCTCAAAAGGCAACACCATCTTATCTTCAATTCCATACTTCTCCCGTAGAGCCTTTTGGAATTGAAAGCATTAAGAGCAACATTAACAACATGCAAAATGTCGTAAATATTAAAAAAAAAATTATTTAATCTAAAATGGCCACCTGTTTTTTCTTGATGTCTCTGAGAGCAGCAATGTCATCAGGAGCATCTGAAGGTACACTGGTAACGATGCCCGTACCTGAGGAAAAGGCAGAGAATGTAAAAGGTCAGCACATTAAATGCATTCATTTATGCAAGTCAGGGAAACATTTTCTCAGTGATACTGTAAGTTAAATTATACACATTCAAAGCAGTTAAATATCAAACGCCACCACATTTCTTCAACTGCCGAGCAGCTACATTGGAGCATCTAACCAACTGTAAAGAACAAATAAACACGATCTGAAACCGTCACATGTCGTCCCAGATTTACACTCGCTCGTTATTTTCCTTAACCCTTAAAAACAGGATGACACTCTGGGCATGGGGGATTGGTTCCTATGCAAATGCTGACATTTCAATTTATGCTGGGCTTACACTACACGACTTTTTACGCGATTTGACAGTCGCAGACAATCTTCCATTGTCAGACTGAAATCACAGAAGTCGTGCTGGAGTTGTGGCGCGCGCCTGTAATCTCAGTCGTTTGGTGTAAGGTGGTCTTCTTCTTCCCGTCTTGACGTTCCGACATTATCAAACATGTTTGATATTATCGTTAGTCTTAAGGGGTTGGCTCAAGCGAAATGACGTAAACACTGTCACACTCTTGCATGCATCAAGCACGACGCAGGAGGAGCGGCATTAGACCTGTGTCCGCCTGTGCAGGCATTTATTTCGGACACTTTTTCCTTGAAGCCTCGGCGGGAGAACCAGGCTGACAGCCGCGCAACCTTAACACTTTACCGTCAAGTACAGGTTTAGGAGTTAAAGTTATTGGGGGACGAGATCAGCAAATAAAGATGGTCAAATAACTAAAGGAAGTCCCCCGCTCGGAATATTTAATTAACCTTTTTTAAATTAAATAATCACTATCGCGTTTGCAGAAATATATAAATATAGTTGTAGTCTTGCAATATGAGACCCCCTGTCTTTTCAAAATCTCACTCTATGACTAAAAACTAATGACTAGTTGTCTTCAGGTGTGAGTTGATTGTCTTTAGATGTAAGAAGGTTTCAGTCTTCAATCTTTTCAAAGTCTTTTAAAAGTCCTCTAGTGTAAGCCCAGCATTAGTCATTCAGAAAATTTCATTAAGGGCTACGTTCAAAGAAAATCCATACCAGGACACGTGAAAACAAACGGTGATATGCGACACCCCACAAGCACCACAGACCAGAAAAAAACAGATAACACCAACTTTTAACACAACAGAGAGTTGAGTGGAATTACATCCATTTTTTAGGTTTACAAAATGTTCTCCCTCAGGGTAAGCCATTGTTTTCTATTCTTTGTCATCAAGGTACATCCCTTTCTAAATTTGACAGTGACCTTGGCATGCTATTTTGAGACTCCCTAATATTTTTTAAAAGCTCGTAAAACAAATATATAAGATAGAAGAGGGGATAAGCTTAGTGCAGATTTTCAGCATGAAGTATAACCTAAAGCAACACAAGCTGGAATAAATTAGCTTTGTTTGAACAGAGCTAGGTGCTGCCACTCAAGGGCAACACTGACATAGAAGGACAATTAAGGTGCTAAAATCTGATATAAAATGTATTTTTCTCCAATTTTATTTTCCCAACTTCTTGACTTCGTACCTTTGTCTTCCTTGATGGTGAGCATGGGCAGAGCATAGATGACCTTATAGGAAGTCAGAGGAGCGCTCAGGGCACAGCCAAGGATATCCTAGAGATGCAAAGCAGAAGAAATACATTTGAAGCAATTCATTTTGCAGGTTTTTTGGTCCATGGCCATGAAACCTGATCCCGGAAAGTGTCTCTAGACTGCTTAATGGCCGATTAAATTTAAAGTAAGTTTATTGAATTATTATATGAATTACAGCATGCTTTAATCTTCTATAAATGCAAACCACTTGAATGTTTTAAAATACTAGTAGGGAATAAGTTGACTTGACTTCAATAAAAAGACAATTGAATGGAAATCATTTGAATTGATTTGCTGTTGAAAGCTAGAAACATACAAAGCAGTAGTACCTGTCCCAGGATTTCCATGACAAGGGGCACTACCCCATTCTCTTTGGTGAAGCCTTGGTAAGACATGTTCCGGGCAGACCTGCTGGTGCTGATGAAGATGTCGCCGCTGGCCGTCTCAAAGGCGATGTACTTCATGTCGGGCCTGACCCAGCAATTAGTCTGACCGAACATGGTCTCTGGTCTCAGTGTGGCAGCCACCAGGAAGATGTTTTTGCCTTTCATTCCGCTGCGAGGAAGTCAGCATTAGCACTTTTGTCTTAAATCATTAATTACTGTGACTCTGATTATCATCGTGAGAATTAGGCTTTTAAGTGTACTTAAAAACTGCCTGTGTTACTTCTAGTACCTAAAGGAAGATTTGGAAGGAAAGAGTGTGGTTTGTTACCTGCTATAGAAGACTTTGGACTTGAATTTTGCTGAGAACGGTTCCACCATTTTCATCTTGATGAGAGTGTACTCCTGAGGTCCAACTCCCTGTAGATGCAGAAAAATGTATCAAGTCAACTCAAAAGTGTTTTTTTTCATGATATTGTACAATGTTGTCATCAATTTAACAAAACTTAGCAAAAATGTATTTGTGGAATTTTCTAATTTTTACCCAAGTAAACTACATGAATAGGCAAACATAGTAAATCAAATAAAACTAGTGAACATTTTGCTTTTAACAAACAAATACATGATTTTATAAGAGCCGGGTAACTGCACCTCGCCTGTCTGCCTGTCGTGGTCCATGCATGGTTGTCCATCCTTGGGGGAGAAGATAGTGTACCTGCACAGGAGAAGGGGACAGTCACATTATATTACTTAGAGAATGCAGAATGCCATACCATGATATTAAACTTCCTGGGACTTAAAGGCAAAGGTTTTATTTTAGTTATATGGACAAATATCTTAATTTAAATATTCACTTTTCTTTTACCTCGTGGAAAGAATTGACCTTAGTAAAGGGCATTGTTTCAGGTCTTACTTATACCTATATTACTGCGAGGACAGTGCTACAGAACTAGTAAAACAGTTCAATATGAACTTTTAAAGCATCTCACCTTTTGCCAAACGCAATCTTTTTCCTCTCCTTCAGTGTGATAAACTGCCACCTGACGAAGGAGTCGTAAAAGGGGTTCACATCTGTAGTGATGAATGAACGCCTCCAGTCCACCTGTATTGTGGAGGGATAACATGACACCAGGATGTAGGCACAATTGACTGAAATGAATAGTCTGATTCATTTATTCTAAGGCTAAAAATAATTATGTTCAGGTCATTTAGCCCAATGACATTGCGATAAAGGCGCAGTAGTTAATTAGTAATATAAGTCACCTTGACTCCCATCTGTTTGAGGTCCTTCACAGCCAGAGGAGGGAAGTACTCCAGCCAGTGTTCAGCGTTGGCAAACTGGGTAATCTCCTGGTCTTCCAGGCCCAAAGACCTCATAATGTCCCACTGGAAAGTGGAAGACCCGGCTTTGGCCACTGCTTTACTCTAACAAAGGAGGGGGGAAAAAGAGAAATGAAAATGTTATATTGAAACAATCTTTGTATATTCTAGACTCAAATAATTAATTTGTTTTTGATGACAACAGAATGAATTGAATTAAAAGAAAAATCATGTAAAATAAATGTCATGGATGTGGTCCCTCAGGTCCTGACCTTCTTGCCCTTTGCTTTGTCTTTGATGATGAATTCATCAGACACCTCAGGCTTCTTCTCTTCTTCTCCATCGTCGTCAGGGAACTGTGGAGGGTTTCCGTACAGCTCCATCTCTCTCTTCAGCTTGTCTGCACAGGCCTGGTCAATACGATATGAATGAATATATGAATACAATGTGTTGAAGACAGAAATTATTCACTAAATGTTACCAAAGTAGAATATCAGTAAAATTGTGCAGGGATGTTAAAGTGGCTACTAAGAATGGAACACTTGGACAGAGGCCATAGTGTTTTCAGGACACTAGCGCCAGCTGTCTTAACCCATTGATGAAGGCTGCTGCACGATGCCACAATGTATCTCCTGCCTGATGCTGCATAGCGCAGCATTGTTACTTTATCTAATTTTCATGGCACGCAGCATATAATGCCATTGGTTCAAATACACAAGAGGTGGGTTTTGTTGATTTTTTAAAACCACGTGACCACCCAAATGTTGTGTGGTTTGCCGAAAATCACATCAATCAAAAACAAAAAAAAAATAAAAATAATTTAAAAAATATGACAGCTGTGTCGGCAATAGTGTATTACAGAACAGTTAGTGGCGTCGGGAGCGCAGAATCTAGGCCTACTATAGACTACTGACGAAAATCACACAACACATTGCATCTATTTATTAACAATATTTAATAATTTAGGCTATATTTTGCTGCTCCAACTCAAATTCAGCCCAGCCAGGCGATAGTTAAGTTTCAGTTTCGTTTTCATCTCCGTGGTATACAGCCGTTTGGACCAGCTGATCGGCTCCCGACAGCTAGAGTCAGTCTGCGTTCCAGTTGTACTGGGAAGTCGGATTTATGGTGCCAATGATAACTGAACTAAATTATAAAATAAAGCTATCTCCTCCTTCCTATATATGTCTATCTTTATCCCTCCACTGTACACTCAGTCACTACTATACATGCTAAAAAGAAGCAGGATTATAACCTCATTTAGCACATTATTTTTAAATATTTTATATTATTAATTTTTTTTTGTTCTCCCCTATCTAATTTTGACGATTTTTAGAAAAATGTGTTGGTTTGTAAGCGCTAAGCCGGGAGCATGTTTAAATAAAACCTGTGAACCTTAACTTTTAAATGTATTTTATTTCATGTTTCTATGTGCTACACAGGCTTAGATATTAAGGTGTTGGTAGACTTGACAATTCGTACTATTTTTTCAGAAAACCCTCAGGCATTAAGGACATGCATCCTAGATTGCCATAGTCATCAATGGGTTAAAGAAGTTTGCGAGCACGTCTAATGGCTCCTGCATTTGTCCTGTGAGTGAAAGAGAGACTGCTTGATTCATCGGGAAAAGATAATGTATTTGTATGTGACTATCTCAGATTATTAATGGTAATATGAAAAGGTGAAGCAAAGTAAACTTTGATTAAGTACCGTAAGGGAAACACAGGATGTTCCTGTCTGCCTGCCGTAAATCGTTTTATCTGAGTTGGCAGGGATTTAGACTCGAGCAAAGGAATTAATAATAATAACTATATACAAAAGTATTCTTTTCACGGATGGTCTTGTTTTATATTATAGATAATGTATCATCATCAGAGGGAAAATTTGACAGTTTCATAAACATTGAAGAGTTCCTCGTAACCCCCCCTTAAAAAATGAATGTAGTTGGGGACCACCTTTGTATTGTGTTGTGTTTGCTGAAAAAGAAGCGGCAATAGTATGTCAAAATATGTCCAAATAATCCCAACCACAACTGAAATCCCAAAGCAATATGTCAAATGAACTTGCTGACAATGTCTTCTTATGTTTGTATGTGATTGCTAGTTAAAACACAGGACTTCTCTGTGACAGGCTGAAAAAAAGAGATACTAACTTTGATGGGCATTCCTGTGCAGTGCAGCCCGAATGGGAAGAGGCATTTCTTTCCTTTCAGAGACTGGTAACCAACACCAAACTAAAAGAAAAAGGCAGCACATCAGAGGCGGTGATCATTAGTTGAATGTCTGCATCTCAAACATCGGTCAGGAGATGTAGACAGAAGAAGTTAATTTATCAGTGTCCATCTCCTTCAACTTTTTTTATGCAAACTTACCTCACACTTTGACAAGCTGAACGTGTGGCCAAGGTGCAGTCGTCCATTCATGTAAGGGTAGGGGAAGGTGACAAAGTACTTGTTTTTGCTGGAAAGAGAACAGCACATTGTTATAATGATGTAGTTGAAAACAAAATGATTTCATATTTTACTGAATAGTGTGCCACTGGAAATGGGAAATAACTGGGCAACAATTAGTGACTAAGGCTCACACTGTGAAGAAAACTGCTCCGACACTTAATTATGGAAACATGAGAATCAGAATCTCTTTTTTGCCATTGCACAACATGCAATGCAGAGAAACACATGTGCATTGATTAGTTTTTTCACAGAAGTGCATATGGCAGATACTTACTTTGTGCTTTCCCCAACTGTTGTTGGTGCATCTTGCTCAAATGCCTTCTCCTTCTCCCATTTCTCCTGGATCTGTAGCTCGATCTTTCTCAAAAAGTCCAACTTTGCTGTTCCCTTCCGCTCCTGGAGCACAACGACAAACCGAATGTAAGATCAATAGACAAAAAGTTAATTTGATGGCTGAAAGTGAACTAAAAACAGATTGCACCATAAAGAAACAAAATAAACTTTAAGGAACGTGTAATAGGAATAATAGAATAGAACAGAAAATAATAGTAAGTATAAGTACTGACATAAGCATTGTTAAACAGATGTCTATAAAGAAAATAATATGTTTCCAACTGATTCAGATGTCTATTCGTGCAGCTGGCACAACAACTAGCTTGAGTTAGCTAACTTAGCAGATAGCTACAGTAAGTTGATCACATATAACGTCTCCACAGCCTCAACACCAGCACTTCCGCTCTCAACTTCAGTTATAAAGAATTGTGCTTACCGTCATAATGACCAAACGTGCGACCTATTTATTCTTATAATGAATAGACAGAGGAAATAGTAGAAATAGTTTCCAATTTTGACAAGGGAAACCCACGCCGCCGGTGTTGGTGATCGTCTCTGGCTGACGACACCCACAATCGGCTTCTCGCGTGGCATTCTGGGCAATGCAGTCCAGACAACTTTTTGAGGCACTGCACTGTATGGTTAGACAAGATATCTAACTGCTGGGTATATGTAGTATTTTTTGGGTTCATATGGCACATGTTAATATCAACTGTATGGCATTTGGAATGAATTTGAATGACTGTTGTAGTAGTTTAATAATTAAACGGTATGGTGATGACATGGCCCTCTGTGATATGATAACGTCATGGATAACGTCCGTCGCCTGGCCTGCGTTACGACAACTCAACTTGTGTTGCCATGCCGTAAAACACTTCGTCCGACCTGCCAGTGAAGAGAGACAGGAGGCCTTAAAGCTTATACATTTATAGACGATGAAAGTAGGGTTATCAAAACGCACTTTCATTTTATAGACAGTATTATTAGTCTTTCTCACGATGATCATAGAGAATGTTGAAGCCTTGAAGTCGTGGCTGTCAAAACTCCTGGAGCCTATGTGAGTGTTCAATTGAAATGACATTTAGCTCGCATGCTACGTAGCTACGCTAGCCAGCTAGCAAGTGGGTTAGCCAGGCATCAATGGGGGGCTTTGCTAGAAGCTGATGGCAAATTCTTGCACGAGTTAGCTAACCAGCATTGCCGCTAGCTGGCTTTTCAGAGCAAATAAAAACAGTGGGACTTGTTTTGAAACAGCGCTGAATAAATAGAACATTGTGTTTGATGTAGTGAGTTTGTTACACTGTTAATTTAGGGTAGTTAGCCTCGCAGCTGGCCCACGATAACGTGTCTTTATCACAGCTCGACTTTAGCAAAGCCCAGTAAGCTGCAACAGAAAGCAGAACTTGTGTGCTGCTACTTGTGATACAAATAAGTGCTGAACCTTCTGGTGTCCACTTTGAAGTTACTTAGTTCGAGACGTGTTTTGTAAATAATTAAGAACTGTTTGCTCTCTAAGTTGCCATAGTTACACAGACTCGTTTGCCATTTCTCCATCTCTTTCTTCTTCTCTTTCAAATGTGAATTAAACAAATTACGTTACTTACAGGAGGACATGTTGCCAAAGAACACACATGGATTGATTTGAATGTTAACCAGAGTAATAAAAGAGATATTGAATTGATTGATGTGTTAGAGTATGGCAGATGATGGTGCAAACACACACACACAGAGGCTCTAGGCGATGCAATAACAGTCACATACTGTGTCACATGTAAAGGCATGCTCTGAACAGGGAGCTGCACCCTGTCCTCTTTTGAGACAAGGTAGAGAGCATATTTTGCTTCATATTTGAAACGTGATGAGGTGGTTTGTAAACGTTTCAGAGAGATCCCACTGACATGGTTACTCTTTTCAAATGTTATTAGTATTAGCTCGGTTTCAGGCACTTTCATCTCCTTAATGCCTGTTTTTCCTCAGTTGCTAATTTGTGTCTGGTCAGTGTTTTTGTCTTTAAATGTATCAGGGAGACTGGTCTTTTTAGGTCAAGTTAAGTAGTACATATTTTTGAGAGTTAGAAGTTTCTGTCCACCAGTTGTAGCAGTTCAGTCATGCAGCTAGTTATATATTAGCTTGGAGGAGGTACTGTCATGAGTGCTTTTCTTGTGGCTTTGTGTGTTTGGTAATGATATTATTAAACTCCATCACTTGCTTGTAGAGAGGACTTTAAGTGTTGTCTATTAAAATGTAAAGGTTTTGTTGTAATAGTGGGAATTATTTCTCTAATTTGGTTTAAAAGTGGATTATGTAGGTAAGTTCCTCTCTGTATGTATCGGTCTTGGCACTGACTATTTTAAGGTTGTTTTGGAAATTGTATGCTTGCAAGGATAATAGTACGCAAAAGAAAAGCACCGCTCTCATTGAAACAGTATCACAGTGGGTTAACTATACATTTGACATCAGTTTTCTCGCCCACTTATCTCTCCCCTGTTTCAGGCAAACTTTACTGATTTCTCCGTTTGCATTTTATTAAGGTAAAATACTGGGTAAATGTCATTTTTGAATGCATATGATACATTTTTTAATTTTCAGATGTGATGCTGATCCCTCTGCGTTAGCCAACTATGTGGTGGCGCTCGTGAAGAAGGACAAACCGGAGAAAGAGCTGAAGGCACTGTGTGCTGATCAGCTTGATGTCTTCCTACAAAAAGGTATGAACTATGAACTCTGAAAAACAACGTGTGGCAGTCAGTGCGTTTCCATGGCACAACTAGATTGGATTATCACATATATCGAACAAGACACTCGAACGGACCGTGTCACTTGTCTGAGTATACATGGCCTTTCAGAAATCGGATAAATGTCCGATGCATGGCTGTCTCCACTATGCTAGGTGGCGCTGTAGCCCTTTCAACCATGCTTTCAACAAGTAGTTTTAGAGCCACGTCCGGTTCCCTTCCGTCAATAACCCTATCACGCGCAGCATAGACATTATAATGTCTATGACGCGCAGGCACACAAGCACAGAACGAGAAGTCCGATATGCGATGTCCGATCCCTGTATACATGCAGAGAGAAAGCCGACAATGAACGAGTTATCTAGGTGTTCTTATCCGACTTCTCTTGTCCGTTATTGTGCCGATTTGTGTCCGAAGTAGATCGGATAAAGGTGTTTACATGCAGTTTAAAAGTCCTGTTGAGGTCTTATTCGTTTAGTTACCCGATTATGAGTGATTCAGGGGGAAGGACAGACATGTCCTGTCTGAGGATGGGTTTGCTCTCTGGTGGGGAGTCAGCAGAACTGCACTAATCAAGTGAAAGATCAAATGTATTCACATGATTCATATTGTCTTTGCAGAAACCATAGGATTTGTCGATAAACTTTTTGAATGTCTGACCACCAAGAACTACCTGGGAAACCCTGCTGCCAAGGAAATAACTCCAAAAGAGGAGGTCCAACCACCTGCAGTCAAGTCTGATGTTGTGGAGGTGAGTTATTGAGAAATGTCTTGGCTACATTTGTGATGGGACTCGTTATGAAAAAATGTATTGCCACGCCTGTGAAAAATAAAACTTGTCACATATTAAAGTATTTTTTTTAAATTTGTTGGTAGAGCATAACACTGACAACTTTATGGGGCATTGCATCAAATATTAAGATCTCAACTCAAAACCATTGTTTCCAGCCATATCTTTGTGTTTGTAATTCTCCCTCTGTTTCAAAAATATAAAATGGAGTTGAGCTTGAGGCAAGTAATCGTTTTATATTCCATCCAGGCTGAAACTCCAGAGGAGGAGAGAGATAACAGGCGGAGGAGAAGTCCTATGAGAAACCGCTCCGACTTCACCGACTCCAGGTATGGCTACGGCTTCAGGGATATGTTTCACCTCAGCTTAATGACTAGGCACATGCAGACACTAACCTGACAATTGAGACGTATGGCACCTAGAGCCATATGTATACCTAAGGATCAACACACACAGGGCCTTTCTTATTTCTTACTCCTGATTTAAAAAAAAACACAAATTTTCATTGTGGAGAGATTTGAACATGTTGAGTCTATTTATATGGTTTGCTTGAAGTCCCATGAGTCCTGCTGGTAACTCGATGAAGGCCCTTGTGTCAAGTATCCTGCGCGACGTCTAAAAACAAATCTTGCCAATAACACATGGTACGATTCAATAACTGTTATATTATCTCAAACAACAGTTCAAGTGTTAAATGAGATTTAATGTCAGCTCCACCACTTGCTCTGTTTTTATAATTATTATTCATCATAGTTATTTGTATTAAGTTATTTGTCACACTTCAAAATTCTGTTCTATTTTATTTCACTGCGTAAAAGCTGCTGTTAATAAAAAATGTTGATAAAGTTATTATTATCCACATTTGCCTTTTTTTGGTTTAAACTTCAACCTAGCTCTAAAATATGTCCGTTTGGAGTTTTGCATTTCAAAAGATAACAATTGAAAACAACTGGTCGACCACACAGGAGCCGAGATGACAGGAGGCGAGAGGAGCGTAAGCGCCGTGACTTTGACCGTCACGGTAAAGGCGGCAGCGACTCCCACCGCGAGCGGGAACGCCACGAGCGTCGCCGCGGCAGCCCCCGGGGGAGGAGCTACAGCCGCAGCCGCAGCAGGAGCGGCAGCCGAGGAAAGAGCAGGGACAGGGAACACAGAGGAGGCAGAGGTGAGAAAAGTCCCCCTCTACCACTCCACACACACACACACACACACACAACACAACCAATAACAACAGCTCAGGGGACCAGACCCGGGAGTGTACACATGTTCCTCAAGCTACTGTCAGCACAGGTGAACGGTACATTAGCAATGCAGAAGTGCTGCTGGAGACATCGTGAGCATGCTTAAGATTGTCAAGAGGAGACTGAGGAGCGCATGTTGTGGATGGAGCAGCGAGTATTACTTTTAGTCAAATTGTTCAGTCAGTGTTGCTGGGAGTTATTCATCGATTTAAGGAACCATGTGGACAGCTTTGCAATGGTATCAGTGGGGATTCAACCACACGGGCTGGAATTGGCCCTATTGCATTCAAGGTTAATCTCTTTTAAGTTTTTGGCACAATGAGAGATGTAGCTGATTTTCAAACGCCGAGAACTTGAATAGTTTGCATTTCTGCTGTGATCCACTCTTCCGTAATTTGTAGTATTGTTTTTTTTCCCTTAACGCCTGTGTTTCTGCTCTTCTTTCTTAGACTTCAAGTCAAAGTTTGAGTTGGAAAGGAAGGACACCGACTGCTACAACCTTTCCATCCCATCAGGCGCTCCGCAGCAGCACTCGTCTCCTCTCCTGCCCACACCCCAGCACCCCTTCTCCTCTTCCTCTTCGTCCGGTGGTCTCCCGGGAACCGGCGGCGGTCCCATAGCAACGTCGGCTCACCTGCCCGATAGCACTACAGACAGCTGGTCCGGCTACTATGGCGCCCAGAGGCAAGACAGTGTCGGCAAGCCATTCATCAACAAGGTTGCCTCACTCAAACAACGTTGCAGGGATTACGATGGTAAAAACAAAGTGGATCATCTCTTTACTCTTTTTTTCCTTTGCGCTGAAAAAAAATCTGGTGTAAATATGTGGCCTAGGCTCTTAAAAGGGGTATGTAAACAAAGGGTACTGTATATAGACAAAAGGGGCCCACCATAACTAGGAACATTCCCGTTGACAGAGCCTAGGCTGTGTAGTAACACTGGATTTTCTTTCAGGGCACACGCACAGTATGAACATTTTATGGATTTGTGAGGAGATATTCACTTATTTTGATAACGAGCATTCTCCAGAATGGCTAATTACACCTTTAATGTTGAGCCTATTACTATAGGCTAGTATATTATGTGGTCATTGGGAGTTTTGCGCTGGCTATTGTGTGTAAGCTCTTCCCAAGGGCGTTATTTATTGCCTTGTTTAGTCTCATCACTAATGACCACTGTTTAGCCTCCCTCCCTTCTCCAGAGACAGAGGGTTTAAACTTACCCACTGTCCCTGAAGCACTCTGCTATCTGTCACAGTGCTCAAACACAGCCACTAGGGAGCCCCTTTCTTAATGAGACTGTTGGGTAAATACATACCAGTTTTAGCTGCTACTTCGACAGTCCCTCATCTTGTTTATTCTTTTATTTGTTTGAAGTTATACAGTATGTTTTTTAAATAACTTACACTTCAAATGACAATTCCCCCGTTTTGACGCATTACATTAGATTACAAATGGATATTGAATGTCGAAGTAAAAAAAAAAAAAAAATGTGTCTAGAAGATTTGCAGGTCTTGCTGAGGCAATGTTTTTTCATGCTGTCCTAGACTTCTAAAAAAAAATACATAATAATAATAATAATACATGCATACATATACATTTTTGATATTTTATTTATCTCCCCCCATACAGAAAAGGGATTTTGTGTCCGTGGCGACCTTTGTCCATTCGACCACGGCAACGACCCTCTCATCGTTGACGACGTTAATCTACCGAACATTATTCCGTTCCCGCCCCCACCCGTCATGCCCCCTGCCGGCATGCCCATGCCCCCTATCACTGAGCCTCCCCCGCCCCTCCGAATGCCTTCAATGCCTCCCTACGGCCAGCCGCCACCGCCGGGCATCTTCCCCATGAGTGGTAAGTATTGCGCTCACACGCGCTTCAAGATCATCTAGAAAATGTTATGCTATTGAATGTTTGTAACAGTACAGTTCGTTATTGTCCTCCTGTTTGCACCATGAGACGCATATCTCTATTGTAATGACCTGCCTTGTCATTTTCCCAAATATATACTTAGTTATATTCATATAAGTATGGTCATCTCTGAGTAACTACCCCTTTTCTGGTTAAAACTTGTGCTTATATGGTGTGTTATAGGTTTTAACTTCCGTAAGTGTTGCACAGATGAATTGTGTGATTAGAAATCTCTTCTTATAGTAAATGTACTGTGACACTATAACCATCACTGTGTCAAGCTTAAGGAAGCTTTATAAAAACAGGTATAATTTAACTCAGCTGACAGCATTTACCAGCATTATTTGTTGAGCCGACAACATTATATGCGAAAACATTTACCATTATTGACTAGATAGTGAACTGTAGACTTTTCTTTTCTATTTACCTTGGAAGAAAAATCCTTTCACAAGGCTGCTGGCTTCTTGGATATAATCCTGCATTCCAATTAGAGAGCTTTATACAGTACATTTTAATTTATTTTAACAAGATTGTTTTGTGCCTTTTTAAAGCATGTTTACTCAGCATGATGGCAAATTAAACAAATACATCGGTAAGCAAATTCAGTGCAGGCAGAAAGTCTATGGAACTAAATAGTACAGTTGATGTTTGGCTGTGTAAGCGTCTGTGTTTTGAGTCTGGTTTAATGTCTGAGACTTCAGTTTGGAAACTTTCACACGGTAAAGGAAGAAAGGACAGCTGATATTTTCTTGAATTTCAAAGAGAGTTTAATGTAATAATTACCGATGAATGCGTCTTATTCCTACATTCTAATAATACTACTCATCGTAAATTAATTTTTAAATCCCCATTTTTGTTTTTCATGCACAAGTTAATGAGCAAACTGGTATGCTATTTAAAAAATATCCAGTGTATATACAGTTTAACTTATTTTATTTAAAAGCTGTAGGGTATTAAAACAAACTTGTGTAATTGTGGCTAAACCACCTAGCGATGCAAAATATAATGCTTATTGTGAAATGAAGACATTACATTTAACAGTTTTTGTTGCCATCTTCACTGTCATATTAAAGCATGGCATGAGAACCATCTTAGTAGTTCAAACAAAAGACACACTGGCACACCTGCTTATATACTGTATCTAGACATTAGCTTGGACTTGTGTCTCCCTCAGGACCCCCACTGATAGTAACCAGTGGGATTGACACCCCCAACCACCAATCGGCAATCACTTCCTCTCCTCCGATTGGACCGCCTGGTGTGGGGCTGCCGCCTACTCTTCCTCCTCCTCCTCCACCTCCTCTCTCCTCGTCCTCATCTGTGTCTCTTCGTCCACAATATGTCCAGTCTGAATGTAAGCAGCGATGCTTTTCCTATTCAGATTTGGGACTGTGTGTTTGGAGGCGACATGGCTTTGGCTCTTTTTTCTGCTATTTCCCTTTTACTGAGATTTTCCTTTTGTTTCTGCTCTATTTCTTGCGTTGGGTTTCCTTATTTTGTTGAATTAAAAGTCAAAGTTGAGCTATAATGAGTAAGCTAGTGAGAGTTGAGCTGCTTTGTGCAGACTTTTAAGTACCCCGTGTTTCTGTCGTATTAAGTTGGTTTGTCCGTAATGTTGAACTGAATGCAGCGTGTTGTACAGTATTTCATCAGGCTGCAGTAATAGCTGTTGACCAGAGGGTAGCGCTGTTTATTAACATAAGAAGACGAAAAGCAGCTATGAGTATTTCAAATGAGCTCTACTACATCTCATTGTGTTGCGTGCTTTCCCCACGATTCACCTCTTGATTAAAGTATACAGAGTGGATCTGTTTGTTGCTAATTACAATCAATTGATTTTTTACTTTAATATGCCTCCGATAGCCAAAAATCCCAAGAGTCATGGAAGGTTCCATTGAAATTTCTCATATTGTTACATTTTGCCTTTGTGTTACAGTGAAAAGTGATTCAGGAATAGGAGTTATCATTTTTACGGTGCTTCATCTTGATAAGGTTTTCTTTTTGCAATTGTTTATATATTGCGAATTACTACTCAGAACTGTATTTCACAAGTTGCTGTCATTCTATTGGACACATATAAACTCATAAGATGGTGAATGCTAGATATGTAACTGAATGCTAAGCTTATTTATTTATGTCTTGTTTGTCTTTTTTTGTATTTTTTAAATTAATCTTCTGTGTTAACTTTTGAGTTTTTGAGATTTTTTTTCGACCGTTCAACACATTTTCACTTTCCCTAAAAGCCTGTGTGTTTTATTTTTTAATACTTTAGATAACTACGATCCAGAAGGCTATAACCCAGAATCCCCAGGCCTCACCACAGCGGGTCGTAACCCATACCATCAGTTCATTCCCCGGGTGCAAACGCAGCGTTCCAACCTCATCGGCCTCACCTCCAGCGAAGGACAAGGCTCTAGAGGTATTGGCCTTACTAGTGTTCACACTCCTCAAACAAAAACAAATCCAGGACATGCTGGGTTAATTGGGAGCAGGATCCAAGCTTAAAAGTTCTCTGTGGTTGATATAAAAAAAAAATGCAAAAGCTCCCAGAGTTAATCATTGTTAATCTTTGTTGTTGTTTTTTTGTCTGCGTGTGTGTCTTCCAGCTGCCAACATAGTGATCCAGACGGAGCCTGCCACTGTGGCCAGCACTCCGGGAAATAGTGCATCCCGTTTCAACGCAGAGCAAGACAACAGGAAGAGGAACATGGGACCCAGTACTGCTGAGGGACCTGCAGCCAAAAAACCCTGGATGGAGAAGTAAGGAGTCTATTAGAGAAGTTTCACTCAAAATTAAGATGTCCAAATTTGAAAAAGGAGAAAACTCTTGCCTAATAAGAAAATTCTTAAGCTTTGGTAGCAAAATAAGTTATTGTGTCCTTGTTTGTCATACCAACTGAACAGGGAAGGAAAATGGAGTGTCAGGGCTAGAAACATACAGACACAGTTACTAATTATTTTATTTGAGAATCAAATTTTCACTCCAGATAACTACACATGCACACACACACAACATGCCTTCTAATGGATCCTTGTTTCAAGCCTAGGTCACTCAATGGTGAGGAGCCTATCTTGTCTCATTTGTGGGAGGCAGGTGCCTGGTGCACACAGTTGCTGGTACTATTACTTGTTATCCATCTTGAGTGTCAAGCAGGTTCACACATGGTCCTCAATTTTCATGTGGCATGTGGGAACTTCAGTATGAATGCAGAAACTTGAACTTCAGGTCATCAATCTGTGTTCCGTTTCACTGCCTAAAGTTTGCCCAAAATGTCAATAAGGTTGTCTGCCTTTTCCGCTAATTTCTCTTAAGAACAAATGTAATGGCAAACTGAAGATGTCAACCTCACAGTCTTCCTCTTCTCCCTTTCAGGCCGAGCTTTAACAACCAACATAATAAGAGCACCTTCCCCAAGAGGTATTACTATGTCAACACCAAGTTGGAGGTGCGCAAGATCCCACGGGAGCTCAACAACATCACCAAGCTCAATGAGCACTTCAGCAAGTTTGGAACCATCGTCAATATCCAGGTAAAATTCAAAGTAAAAATGTGTTTCATGTATTGATTTTTTTGGACCAAAAAATGCATAGCTCGATATTCAGTAAAGAGTTCATGAAGTTCAGCTGACAAATTTGTTTTCACCGTATGCACACACCTGACTGGCACGCCTTCCTCTCAATCAAGGTGGCGTTTGGTGGAGACCCAGAGGCTGCTTTGATCCAGTACACGCAGAATGAGGAGGCCAGGCGAGCCATATCCAGCACCGAGGCCGTCCTCAACAACCGCTTCATCCGTGTGTACTGGCACCGCGAGCCAGGCACCAACAACACCACCACAGGACTGCCACCACAGGAGCAGAGCTCAGGCAGCCAAGCAGCAGGCTCAGCCCCCATCCAAGGCATGCAGCACAGCAACGTGCACAAGGTAAGTAGACTGGTCTCTGACTCTCACCACCCTCTTCTAGAAGCCTTCACCACATTAACTGTTATTCTCCCCTTTTCTTTAAACAGCAGCCGATAAAGCAGCACAATGCAGCGGCCTACGTGTTGAACAAGACTGTACCCAAGTATCGACTTGCAGCAGGGGCTGGGCCCACAGCCGCAGTCAAACCGGACAGCCTGAACCCAAACACGGATGCTGTACGTTTTTATTCTTAATTTTAGGGCTGGGTGATATGGCCTAAAATAAATAAAAGACACAATTTTTTTCATACCACATTGGATTTTCGATTATAATAATTTTTATTTTAAATCGGTTGTTTTTTTTTTATTTAAAAAATGATAGACAAGGAATTAAGTGCAAACTTAGCTTAGCTTTAACTAAACCTTTTTTAACAAGTTTCCTCTTGATCAAACAAAGATGAATAATCCTATTGAGATTACCGGTAATAAAGTGCCAATTTAACTCTCACCAAACTTGACTTATAACAAATAAATAAACGGTACTTCTATGCACTTCAACAAAGATAACTCCATTCAGTCCGATGTAACAGCGGGCAGTAGTTTCTCATTGTCGGAGGATGCAAACCTGAACCATTTCACGTGACTGAGATGCCTTTGTTTTTAAATAAACTAACTAAATCCTAACTTTTTCCCTGCACCCTGCCATGTTGATATTTCCTTGCTAGTCGGTGTGACAGAGCCTAATAGAGAGGCATAGGCTACTGTATTTCCCCCTAGTTAAAGGGAAATCGTCCTAACAAATGAATTTTGAATGTTTACTATGTTAACATTATTAGCACGCTAAAATTTGCTTATTTGCACTAAACACAAAGTACGGCTGAGGCGCATCAGATGCCATTCGTTTTGCAAGAATTTGGTCTTAAATCAAAGTTTCGGATCAAATCAAAATGTTGGGCTAATTATTCAGTTGGATGAAAAGTAAATGGTTCACCAAAGTTATTACAATTCCTAAGCTCAGGGGAAGGTCTCATGCCAATCCATTCAATAGTTTTCAAGTCATTTCACAAAGTGTGGATCTCATGGTGGTGCTAGAGGAAATGTCACAGAATCTCTCAGGACCATGAATTTTCTAGCTACTCAGTAGTGCCCTTTTTTAAATGATATTTACCTCCGAATAATATTATGAGGACTGTCAGGATATCCAGTTTAGATGTCTCCAAATGACAGGTTTATGTCTGCCAGTTGTCTCTCACAGGTGCTACTACACTTGTCAAAGATGAACAGATGTACGCAGCTTAAGAGGACATGCATGAAAGAATAGGGAAAAACTTGTGTCAAGGCAGAGAGCAGTACAGGAAAAATGTTTTCATGCATTCAAGAAAATCTGACATGTGCTGTTTGAACTTAACAATGCATTATTGTTTGGCTACAAACTCATTCTGATGACCTAAATGCCCCCTCTCTCTGTGGCACTTAGGTGGTGCCTGCACTGACAAACATCCAGAAGGGTCCCTACTCGTCAACAGCCCACAAGTCGTCCTTTAAGACCTATGGGAGAACGGGAAAAGCACTCGAAGCACAGGAAGTTCTCAAGAAGAAACAGGCATGTCGCTTAATCTTTTAATACACATTTTATCTGTTACAAGAAAGGCAAGAGCCATGAACTAGCCATTTTGTTTCTATCGGTGGCAGTGAGAAACGCGCTACCGTTGAGAAATGAGTGACCTCCAACAGGAAATCATGTATTTCCCACTTCATTGAATTGTATTTATTTATTTTTTTTCATTTAGGAGGCATTAAAGCTCCAGCATGACATGAGGAAGAAGAAGCAGGAGATGCTTAAGACCCAGATTGAGTGTCAGAAGGTAAGACTGGCCTCAGCGGTCTTTCATCATAGTTCTTTTTATTACATTTGTTATCCAGACTGAGGCTACGTTCCACATCAGTCTTCCTTTTTTTTTTCTATTCTACATAATACCGGCCGTCTTAAAAAGTATCGAACCAGCGACCTCATGGTTACTGGTCAACCCCTCTTTCCCTCTAGGCCATCCTACACTTTTTCTTCCCTGCTTTCTTTTCTTGTCTTCTCCATTCTCTCATTGTTTGTCCCTCACCTTCCAGGCCTTAATAAACCGGCTGGAAAAGAACCGAGGGATGAAACCAGAGGAGCGGGCCAACACCATGAAGACCTTGAAGGAGCTGACGGAAAAGATCGCACAGCTGCAGAACGAGATGAACCCCGCCTCCCAGCTCCCCAAATCCAACCACAGCCAGCCCAAGACCAAGACTGACGTAAGTTGGGCCTGGCCTTAATGCACTGCATCGTCTCCTCTGTAATTTAGCAAAACAAAATGTTCCTCAATTTAACATGATTTTTGTCCAGGCCCAGAAAGAATTGCTTGACGCTGAGCTGGACTTTCACAAGAAGTTGAGCTCTGGAGAGGATACCACTGACCTCAAGAGAAAACTGGGACAGCTACAAGTGGAGGTAAGATATGTCAGCGCACACACACACACAAAACACACACACACGCACGCTTGAGAGCGGATGTTCTACCAAGAAACCGCTTTTTGAGGAAGTTGTGCAGATAAGAGTTATATCATGTATTTCTCAACACTGCTTGATTGTGGATAAGTAGAAACGAGGAAAATAAACGTTGACATCCAAATCACTTTTGAAGATGAAAATCACTTCTGGAAAGGGAGGAAACAAATAGTATTGAAACACTCTGTAACCAATATCATCAAAAAAAGCAGAATAGTAAAAAAAACACAATCCCCAGTTTTTTTTTTTTTTTTTTTTTTTCATTTGACTTAAATGCATTACAGTCATATAAGTAGTTCAATATTTGATTGGTGTGTATTGTATGAAAATGCACAAAAAGCTATCACACAGCTATCACACAGCTTTTCTTTGTCTGTATTAAGGTTTACGGTATTATTTTTAATCAATCCAAATGCTTTGTTTTTCACTTAACGATACAAGCAAATAATAAGATTGATTAAGTGTGTATGGATGCTTACCTCTTATTCATTCTGTAATGATTAAGGTTATAATGTCTTACTTGCCACACGGCTGAAAAAGGAGTCTTTGAGTGTCTGCTGAGTTTGTACATCAAAAAAAAACATGGACTCAGTCAGCTGTGTCACACGATGTTGTTAGCAACACCCTGCATGGCATGTTTTTGCCCCTCTACCCCTGTTGGTCCTTAATTAGCTAGTTGTTTAAAAATGCATATGCATCCAAAGCCAGCCCTCCCTTCCACACATCAAACTGCAGCCACTTAAGCAAGCCCAGTGGAGCGCCTGCTAACCAAAGCAAATCAGACACACGGGTCCTGCTCTGATGGAGTCCCCGTCTCATTAAAGTTTGAGCTGCTGCTAGCTTGTAAGAGAAGAAAATCGCGGCGTGACAATTAGAGGGAGAAGAGAGGTAGGGACAAATGGGGAGGAGAGTGGTTGTGAGGTTGTGGAGTGGTTAGGAAGTGAGGAGATGTCACTTTAAAAATGGAGGAGTGACAAGTAAAGGACTGAGACTGAGAGAGGAGGAGTCAAGTGTGTAGAGAATATCTAAGCTGAGGAGCAGGAAGTGTATCATTTCCCTATCCTGTATCAGTTGTTTTAATTTTCCATAAACTTTACTGTATAAATGTAAGATTTGACACTTGATACAGATGGTATAAAAAAACACTCTATAGTTCCCTGGCATGTTTGTTTGCACCATCAAGGCAGACAATCTGGTTCCACATCTGTTGTTTATGATTATTTCAGCACAACAAGGTGTAAAGTATGTTTTAATTATGGGGCCTGCTCTTATTTATTCATAGGTTTTAGAGATAATCTCGGGTATTGAGTTATTCTTATGAAGTAATATAATATTCTTCATGTATACCGTATTGCTTACTGTCACTTTTTTAAAATTCTGTCACTATGTTAGGCTGCTGGATCTGAGTCACAAGTTTTGTTCCATTCCATTCATGTGCAAACTTGTATTGAATAACAATGAATGAACCTTGAATTCAGAATATATGGCCGCCATATATTCTGAATTGTGGGGGAAAAAGAAAAGCAGCAGCCATTGTCTTGTCTTAACTTCCCGATGGTTCCTCCTCTAGGCGACTCTGTTGGGTCTGATCCGGCCTCAATTGGGCAGAGGTAGGGGCCGGGGGAAGATGTCTCTGGAGCCCGGGGCCATGCACTCGGGCCGGGGTAGGGGCCGCAGCAGGGACATGATGGGGCGCGGCGGGACCGTCAACCGCATGTCAGTCGACCACAGACCCAGAACCCTGGCTATACTGGGGGTCGCTCAGGAGGAGAAGGAAGAGCTCATGCCGCACTTTGTGGTGAGGACTGTCTCATTATGCTATTATCTATAGAATCGGGAGAACTTTTAACACAAAGAAGTAAACAGATGTTTTTGAAGAGAGGTACATTGAAATTTATCCTGAACTGTTTGTTTTTCCCCCCTTCCTTTTTACATCAGAAATTTGGTGAGATCGAGGAAATCCGTGACCAAGACGCAAACTGTGTCGTCATGACTTTTAAGACACGAAGCGAAGCAGAGAATGTAAGTCACATGACCTTAAATCAGACCAGACCAGTCTCTTTCTTCCCTCCCCAACATGATTGAAATGTTTTTTTGTTTTTTCCTTGGGAACAAACTCTGTGAAACCTGAAAGCATAACATGCAATTGTCCTCCTGTTTTGATTGGTAGGCAGCTAACCAGGGAGCTAGGTTCAAAGGTCGTATGCTGCAGATTTCCTGGTACAAACCCAAGACGCCCTCCGTTACAATGGAGCCGGAGGAAGAAGACGCTAAAGATGAGGACAACACGGTACGCCTCAGTTCAAAACTCCATGTACAATATTCAACTTGAAATTCTAAGTGGGGAAACCTTTTGAAGTTTTCAATTGTATTTACAGATTGGACTTGTACAGTTCTTTCCGGTACTTGTACTTTTTTCACTGCAGCTCCCTATGGAGAATCAGGGCGAGCCTCTCGGTACTAAGAGCATCTTAGACCTTTTGGGTTACACTGCATTACTGTCATGTGAAATCTGATTACTGTAGCTTTATGTTTTGGAGTCTTTCTCGCGTGCAAGAACTCATCTTTGAAAATATGTCTTAATGGAGAGAGACTTCTGAAAGCTGATCCAGTTTTGAATCCCATCTTTCAGTCCAATACTTATTTATATACTCTATATAACTATCTGTTTTGTGTTGAGTGGGGTGCATCATTTATTATGAACCTTCCAGAATCCCCCTTTACATCACGATGATGCCAATCCCTCACTTCAGTCAGCAATTTGGGAGATTGCGTGTTGTCTCCTCACAAGCTTCTACCCATCTGTAGTGTGTGTGTGTGTGTGTGTGCACTGAAAAAAAAAATCCCAGTGGTCATACACAGCCTAGGCTCAGTGAATGGGTAGGGGATTGTAATTGGATATTTACTGATATTGAAAAAAAAAGTGATTTTAAGGATTCTCCGGAATCGGGGACCCCACCTTCTTGATAACTTGGAGCTAAACAGTATATTTATGTCGTTGATTTTTCTTCTTTAAAACAGAAGGAAGCTGGTTCTTATTTGCCGGACGAGGAAGAGGAGGAGGAGGACGAAGATGATGAAGACGAGTACGAGAGCCGATCTTGGAGACGATGAAGGCGTTGTGATTCTTCAGCAGCTGCTCTGCGGCAGAACTGGGCCAGTTTTTCCCCCACGTGCAGATGAAATCAAACTACAACAGAACTCACTTTTTTTTTTCAAAACAAAGTAACTTTAGACTTTAATCAAAGTTAAAAAACGTCTTTGCTTTATTGTACATGACAAGAAGTTTCGAGGGCCGGCAGGATTTGTATCCCTCTCAACTTAAACAATGATTTAAAACATCTCACTTTTGCTGAGAAAGATAAAATGTTAAGTTGTTCTTATAGATAGAAAAAAACCCATGTAAATGTCTGTGTGCTTACCAGATGATAAATATCAGTAATGCACAACATTTGTGTCTACTGTGAATAGGTATTTTTATACATACTGTATTTAAGCTCTTTTCTCACCAGTTTTTTGAAAAATCTTGTCCTCAGTTCAGGGACAGCCATTCCTTCACCAATAGAACGTTCTCTGTGGCTACAGCAGAGATATTTATTTATTTTTCCACTGCATGGATGCACTGTGCAGTACCTATAGTGGCACAGTATGGTGTGGTTTCTTTCATTTCACTTTGCTCAGTTTGTTTTGGTATGGGTAAGCCCAGTATGTTAAAAGGATCCAATTATTTCTGACAGTGTCTCTCTGTCTGTCCTGGCATAAATACATGCTAGTCTGTGTGCGTTGAGTTCCTAAATTAACAGAGCCACCTCTGCCCATTACCCAAGACCATACCACGACCATACAAGAGCCAGTGCAGGTACAGAAGGAAAACAGTGCAATAGAAAAATCCAAACTATGTTTACAAATTGCCGCGTCCGCGCACGTCAGATACACTCTTATAGTAAATATTCTAATTTCGCCCCACCTATTTTCTCGGTCACTAAGATCCTGTGCCACTCTTTGAATAGAAACATCCATACGGGTGTTCTACGTCTTCAAGAGTGTGTAACAACATTTTTCACTTGTTTAGTTCTTTCTCCTGATCGTCCAAAGGGCCTGACGGGACAAGGATCCGATCACCCATTTAAAAAATGTGAGATCCATAGACAGGTGTTTGAATGTAGTACTGAACCGTTGATTTTAATATATATATATATATAAATAATTTCTTTGCCTTACACAATCAGCGGATCGCTGACATTTTTACAAGATTTGTGATTTACTTTTGTAAATTTTGTAAATGCTTGAAAGAGAAATTATTATTATTTTCTTTTTTTTTCTTTTTCTGTCATTTTAATTGACCGACAATGTTGTGTCCGGTAGGAAAGGTCAAGCAAGAGTGCTTAGTGTCTTGCTTATTTGTAAGAATTTAGCATTTTGGTAAACCTGTCCACATTGACATTTCACTAAATTTGTCATCGAAGTAGCACATTTCATTTAAGACACTTTCAGAGCTGCCCTGAGCTGTAGGAAAGCTCTGTTGAAAGGTGATGGGAAGCATGCACCCACATCACACAATTTGTGCATTAGTGCAGCTTTGCCTGCATCGGACAGTGCTCTGATAAACACTCTAAGTGTAACCACAATGTGCACCTTTTCATGACAAAAAGGATTTATTTTGCCTTCTTTTAAAATACTGTTTTTTTAGAATCCTCGCGGTGGGAGGAACACAATTAATTTTAAGTTCATATGGAAATGTGTTTTTTTTAACAGTTGAGAAACTTTTTACTTTTGTTGCTTCTTTGAAACAACTATGTTTACTTGCAGCCTGATGAAGTGTGGTGTGATGTGTTTGTCATAACTCAACTCAAATGATTAAATCCTGTAACCCCAAACAATCAGATTGAAGCGGCAAAAAATTGAGAATTATTAACTTCTAAATTAACCCTAGTCTCAATCTCACTACAGTACACAAACATGCAAGCAGAAAACACTGCATGTATTTGGAAATCTGCATGTGAATATACATGCAGATTTGCATGCGAACGAGGTCAGTAATGGAGAATTCATGACAAAAGTGTTTGAAATGCATGCCGTGATATCCTCCCACCTACAATGTTCGCGGCGCTCTTATTTGGATTGCATATCTCTCACCTGTTGACTGATCACTCACAAGCCAGTGACCTTATGATCCCTTTAAAAACCTTCAAGCTCATGTTTGGTTTCCACTATCAGTGTGTCCATGGAAAGCTGAAGCATTTTCTTTTGGGGCACTTATTACGTCAATATGATTTGCTCATGTGAATTTCTTATTGTTTTAATTTGAGGTCACTGGCAGCTTTAAAGGACAAATAACTAGAAATGGCAGGGTTCTTGCTTGTGTTAGTGAGGATACAGGGAAGGTCTCTCCCACTTTTTGTACTCTCTTCTGTATGCTACTATCACACAATGGTGTAAAAAAAATGTAAAATGTCTATTGGATAATAGTTTTGGATTTGTTACTGTTTATATTTGCAGGATGTGGATGTATTTTCTTCATGTATTTTGTTTGTAAAAAATGGATTTATAATTTACTAGCATGTTTGCTTTTGCCAATAAAGACGGAGGAATGGGGTGCTTGAAAGGCGATAAGAAAAAATAAGAAAAAGAAAAGAAAACATTTTGAATTTGATCTTGGAGGGGAGAAAAAAAAAGAATTTTAGTTTATGAAAAAATATTGACCGAGAGGGGAAAAAAAAGCAATCATTGGCCCTAGAGGGGAAAAAAAGCGAGCAAAAGCATTCCAGAAAACATTACCTTAAAACAGCTGTGTCGTCTCCTTCATTGTTACATGTATGCATGTTATATGATGTCAAAGTGTGGAGTGAGTTCTACAGTACAGTACTAGTATTGCTGTCAAAAGAAGTCCACTTTATTTAACAGAGAATCCCTCAATTGTCTAAAAAAGGAAAAGGGGCTTGTAAAATTAAATTGAAGATCCATCCGATTTCACCACACCAGCATAACTGAATGCCACTCATTTTTCAAATTATTTGAGTACACTAGTTCAGTCAATTCGGATATAAATAGTTGAGTGATTGCAGAATGAAAAGCTCTCAAAAAGTACTTATTCCTTCATCTCCATCCCTGATTACCTCCTTAAATGAGAGATGGCTGAATTATTAACGGGAGGCAGTACAAATTCGAAGTTCACGTAATGTGAAATGCAAAATATTTCATTGCATAGCCTATCACCCATTTACCAAATGAATTGTCACTGGTGTAGCCAAATGTTTTTAAGATGTTTAGAATATATGAATCGATAGTGTGTAAGTCCACAAGTGATATAGAGAAACTTGTTGATCAAGTTGGTGAATTTTTTTTTCTTCTGAATGCTTAAACATAAACAGCACAACAAATTGCCAATACATTTTAAACGTTGTCTTTGTGTCAGTTAACCCATGGCTATGTCATGTGCATTTTTTTAAACTGCACAGATTTATAATGACATCTAATGGTGACCTGACCAGTGTTGAATGTCTCTGGGACTCCTGCCAGCCATCATGGATATACTAATGTGCCCAAAAATCAATCCAGAGCTCTTAAAAGTTGCTGAACTTGTTTCAAATACAGAAAATATTTACACCGTTATGGGATTGCTATACTGTTATTATGTAGGTTTTAAAATGAGCTAATATGAGTCTATAATTACTCAGACACTCAAAAAAAATCATCCCACCACATCTCAGTAGAGACCTCATTTTAATTAGAGCACCCAGCGACTGCAACGTATTAAAATATCACTGAATAATGCACGAGCGTTTCTTACTTTAGGAAGTCAAATTAAAACACTCAGAGTCTGTTTGGTTTAAGGCAAGGACTTTCAGCTCTTCCCGGGGGAAGGGATTTCAGACTGGGGCCTGAAAGCCGCACTGCTCCTGGCACATCCTGTGACTTCTTGGTGACTGGTAGCACTGAATCTATGGAAGCCCACATCTGCCAATAACACATGATTAAGGTATACATACAAAAAAATTAACTTATTAAAGAATGTGTTGTGTTGTTTGTTTTGAAATAGATTTTTTTAAATAGTTTTTAGAATAATAACGCATAGTGAAATAATAAAAAATAATTACTTCATCTAGAACAGTTCCTTAGTAAGTGTGATTATGAGAAACTTATGAGATATTTTGGTTTTAAGGACATTTACTTATTTTAAACGATTAAATTCAAGCACGGAAAAAATAAAAGACAATGTTTTGGATGCTATTGAAATATTTAATTTTTTCCCATTATGATATTATTTCAATTTAATTTTTTTCAGAATTTGTAGATAATTGATTTTTTTGTTTTTTTTCAATGAAGAACTATTCACAGTGGGTAAAGGAATGAATGATGTTGGGTTGTCAGGTGGAGCGCATGCAGGGCCAGATGTGGGCTGAAAAGAGAACAGCCGCTGTCACATCTGGCCACAGATACGACAGCGCTCTCGTTAACATGTCAGAGACAATCTTCAGGGTGTGAGAAAGCGCTGAGATGACAGAGTTGTAAACAATGGCCACTCAATTATGAATGTCGCCGGCTATATAAAAGCTATAAAAAAAACGGGGGGAGGGTGAAGTGATGTGAGGGTGAGAAAAGGGATGTCTTATCAATTAATCACATTTCACATACACACTGTGGTAGAAAATCAAAAGTCTAGTTTATCAAAACAAAGACATTGTTTTTCTAAAGGTGTGTTCATCTGTTTGTGGTATAGGTGATGTACGCACAATCCGCAAAGTCTGTATAGGCCTATATGTGTTTTCTCTTCTTGTGCAGCCTATACAGGGCAGCGTCTAAACGTTGGCTCTCCCCGGACTGCAACAGGTTTGCACGGTGAGAAAAATACCTTGGCTCTTTTTAATCTGTGTAATGAATAAGAACTTGTCAACGTGGTAATGGATGCCTGCCACCGTGCTGCTAAATGATTCAGAGTCTGGGGGAACCAGAGAGGAGGCGGGCAGGATCAGGTGTGCCTGTGGTGTCCTCAGTCTGCCTTAGGCCCCTCCTGGCTCTTCTTTCAGGCCTCAGTCTCCAACACGTTAGTTCAAACCATAAGACTGTATATCCAGGCAGGTCTACATGAGAAGCCTGTAAAGCTGATGGGAATTCACATGGGAAGAGATCTATAGGCCAAAGCCCCTCGGGTCAACCGGTCACCTTACTACAGGCCTGGAAGAGATGAGAATGTAACAACAACGCATAATCTAATATTGTTTTTTAAAATAAAACTCATAATGTAATAATTGGACAACAATGTAACAAAATGCTGAATATCAGCCGGATAATCTGCATTGCTCGACCATTAATCGACTGATCTAATTGCTCGATAGTTGACTTCCTGGAAAAGGCTGGTATCACAATCCAATATGTAATTTTTGTATGAACACGTTGAGCCTTGCATTACAGTAAAAACTATTGAGAGTGCTTTAATTGCATACTATACCAATTTCCATACATTATTGGCCCACTCTATATGTAATACAAATTATTAAATCATAGGAGAAAAAAGAAAGAAAGAAATAATACATTATATTACAAAAGGTATGACGTTATGCACGCGACCAGTTTTTATCATAATTATGTTTATATTACATAATGAGTTATGTTACATTACCAGCTCTTACAAGGCTTGAAGTAAGATACCCATACTCAATTGAAGAAGTATTGAACCTATTCCTCTATCTCTCTGTCTGTCTGTGTATGGAGCAACCTGCATAAACTGCAGTGGTGCTTCGCTGTCCATGGTGCTGAAATAATTGGAACACTAGTGGATAAATGAATCTATGGTTTCCCGGTTGGCAAAAGAAGACGATTAGGATAACAATAACGATTCAATCAATGAGCTATGCTATTTTTGTAATAATAATAATTATTAGTATTATCGTTATTATTTTGGTTGGGTTTATATATGTTGTTTGCGCACAGAGGCCATCAACCTTTGCGACTTGTAAGTTGAGCTGAGAAGCGGGTAGGAGGGAAAGAGGGAGGGAGGCTGAAAGAAGAGGAGGAGGAGGGGAGGAAGAGGGAGAGAGGCATGCCGGGAGGCACCACCGACGCTCTTTGCTCAGTCAGTGTGAAGGAGGGCACCGGAGCTCTGTCGCTGTCCGCTATAGCCAGGCTTTCATGTCAGGGCCCACACTGCTCGCGAGGTGCTCGAAGGGAGGAGGATGATGACCATGAACGGCAAGCAGCATTTCTCCATGCACCCGGCTCTGCACGAGCCAAAGTATCCCGGCCTGCACTCAGGCTCGGAGGGCATGCGCAGAGTCTGTCTGCCCGCCCCGCAGGTATGTTCAGGTCGGGGGAGAATTTGTGTATGGAGTGAGAGGAGGGGGGGGCGGGGAGGAAATATCAAGCTGGAAATTCCTGTAAAGTTGATTTGACAGGACTTTGTTCTATATCCACTATCTCACCCTCTGTCTGCCCCCCCCCCCCCTCTCGTCTCCCCACCCAACCCCTCCTCCCCCCATCTCACCCACATGTCTATTCGAGCAATGCTCTTGCTTTCATATAAATTTTTATGACCTGTTCTTTGAGGAGGGGTTCTCCTCTCCTCGTTGCCTTTGAAAAAAAAATTGTTTTGAGATCCTAAGAGCTGCTCATGACAGAATTCCCCACTGACTCCCAGTATGCGCACTCCTCTTGCTTGCAGCTGCAGGGCAATATATTCGGAGGCTTTGATGAGAGCCTGCTGGCACGGGCAGAGGCTCTGGCGGCTGCTGACAGCATTGTCTCTCACGGCGGCAAGAGTCACCCGTTCAAACCAGACGTGACTTACCATACCATGAGCAGTGTCCCCTGCACCTCAGCCTCCTCCTCGTCCTCCTCCACCGTGCCCATCTCCCACCACGTGCCCTCGCTCCACCACCACCACCATCACCACCACCTCGGCCAGAGCCTGGAGGCCGGCGACCTCCTGGAGCACCTCTCCTCCAGCCTGGCCGTCAGCGGCATGGGCGCTGCGGAGCCTCCCGGGATGACGCAGGCACACCACCACCAGCACCCACACCACCAGCACCTGCAGACCATGGGCCAGCTGCACCAGGCGATGGCCACCATGGCCCAGCAGCACCCTCACTCGCTGTCCATGCACGGCGGCATGGCGTGCGTCAACGACGTGGAGTCGGATCCCCGGGAGCTGGAAGCCTTCGCCGAGCGCTTCAAGCAGCGGCGGATCAAACTGGGAGTGACCCAGGCAGACGTCGGGTCGGCGCTGGCCAACCTCAAGATCCCCGGAGTGGGGTCCCTGAGCCAGAGCACAATCTGCAGGTTCGAGTCGCTCACCTTATCCCACAACAACATGATCGCACTCAAGCCCGTTCTGCAGGCCTGGCTGGAGGAAGCCGAGGCTGCGTACCGGGAGAAAAGCAACAAGCCGGACCTTTTCAGTGGGAACGAGAGGAAAAGAAAGCGCACGTCCATCGCCGCGCCGGAGAAGCGCTCTTTGGAGGCGTACTTTGCCATCCAGCCTCGGCCGTCGTCGGAAAAAATCGCGGCCATCGCAGAGAAACTGGACCTGAAAAAGAACGTGGTTCGAGTGTGGTTCTGCAACCAGCGGCAAAAACAGAAACGAATGAAATACTCCGCTGTGCACTGAAGTTTTCACGCATCATGAATAAAATAGCCTACTACATTTTTGATCGAGTAATTAATAATAGCCTAAGTAGCCTCACTAACAGGGATTTATCAACAGCTCTTCACGCGTCACTTTGGATTATCTCCAAAAAAAAGACTTTCACTTCAATTTTTCATCTGGTGTCACTCACTCTTCATTGTTGCACTTTTTTGGGGAGGGGAAGGAGAGGGGGTGTTTTTAATAGTATGGGACTTTGAAATGATTATTTTATGGATATGCAAGGGTGGCGATTTTGATGTTGTTGATTATGTATCTTGCACATTCAGGGATATTAACTCACTTGTTTTCTCCTTCATCATATTTTTAGAAGGATTTTAGAGGGGACATTGATGGTTTGTTTAATTGTCAGCGTCTTTAACTGATGCGTTTTGTTTTAGTTTTTTGTAATGTTGGTTGAGATCAGAGTGTAACCTCGTACAACACATAATGCACTGTGTTTTCACTCTTACAAAGCCTAGAAATTCAGGCTAATGTGAGTTAATTGATAGTAAATGTATTTATTATTTATTTTTTGCAAACGAATGTGCTTTTCTTCATCAACTTTGTGTTAGTCATTTACGCATAAATAGGAATGATTAGCCTACAGCAATTGCTTTCACCAGGAATGACACACTGAGCCTGTTTATCTTGAATTATTCAGAAATGACACCGTCCTGTATGAATCGCATCCGTATGGCTATCGCTGCTGCTATATTTTAGAATTTGGATGTGTACGTGTTTTCGAGCATTAAAGGTGAGCTATATATTTATTATATAGCTACTACAGATTTACAGTAGCCTATAGGCCTATATATTTACTGCCCTGTCCTAAAATTCTTAATGTTAAGTATTTATTTTTTTCCCCTCACTTTTGATTTCACTTGAAAATAATGTGTGAAGTTTAAATTTAATAAATTATTGGATATTTTGTAAAGAAAAGAAATCTGTTGCGACGACTGAATTTGTGTGCTTTATTAAATTGTATTATTTTGAGTAGCCTTTAAATGCATCACACTTTAGACTGCTAACTACAGTCAAGAAATAGGCCTATATTGATTTCATAATATAGGCCTATACCCTTCATCCCGAGAAGCAGCAAACAGGCGATCAAAAGGTTGTTTTTTATGGGAACTCGTTCGGCTGTTGTAAAAGTAGTACCCAAACCTCTGCTGGGATTAAATCTGGATTGAAAATAGAAGGGCTCTATATTTCCACAGCTATTTTCACACCAGGCGAAGCGCAGGGCGACGCTAATGGCCCCTTCCTCCCTGATTAGTGCACTTTGAATTATGGATGCCTTCATGTCACCGGGTTATGTCGTGTATGGGGGTTTGAAATTATTAAGTAATGACTATGCAATATTAATTAAATACTGGTATAAAACGAAGTAGTGTGGAAGGAGTTGGGAGTAGAAGTCTGACCGCGAAGAGTCAGAGTGACTCTGGGGAGAGACGAACCGCCCGGAAAGGCCTACCAACAGGTTGCACCAGCGAGGAAAGAGGGAAATTAAAGTTGTTTTTGTTTGTTTTTTTGTCTCTTTGAGTAAGTATTGACTTTTTCGCCCTTTTTAGGCCCAATGCTTTTTTTTTTATTATTGTATTATTTTGTATTCTTCTTCAGCTGATATTGCCGCGATTTCATTCAATCAATTTTATTCTATTTAACAATACTGTTATTAATATTATTTTTCTTTTTTTGGTAATCATTATTAGCCTATATATTTTTTTCTTTTTATATTTTTATTCATTCATTATTACCGTTGGAAAAAAAGTGTCTTTGTTGCATTCAAGGAAGGCCTATTTTATTTTGTATTGTATTCCAACGCAAACCGATGCTTTTCTTCTATTGGTTCTATTATTATTATCGTTGAAAATTTGCATTGAAACGGCTATTTTCCTGCGTAATCCGTCTAGCCCGAGTGTAGCCTATTGTCAGTCAATTGTTAGTCATAATTCCTGTTATTCTCTGCGTGGAGGATGTCCATCTTTTCCTATTATCAACCAAAATGTTCTAAAAAAAAGAAGAAAAAGCTTAAACATGACCCACGGTTGTGTGCTTTTCCCAGTGAGACTGTCGGCGGGCTTCTTCAGCCAGGGGATCAATACTTTTGCAATCACACGGAAACGTTTGTGGCTCTTATTAATATTCTCTTTGATGTTAAGAGGTGATTAATAACAGTCTATAATTTATGGCGTTATATGTTTTTTTTGTATGTGCATGTGTGTGTGTGTGTGTGTGTGTGTGTGTGTGTGTGTGTGTGTGTGTGTGTGTGTGTGTGTGTGTGTGTGTGTCGGAGGAAGACAGAGAGAGATAGAGAGAGAGAGATAGAGAGGTAGGCTATATAGGCAAGATAAAAATGCAAATGTTAGGACTAATTGTTATTTTTCCTTTTTCCAAGCATTTTCGGAAATGAATCTATTGACTTCAGCCAAAGTTTATTTTTTCATCAAAGCTTCTTAAGAATCATAGGATAGCCTACCGATGGTGAGGTGTTTCTTCTGACGTAGGCTAAAAGTAAGGTGAAAAAGGGGAGCTCGTGTGAATAATTGATCCCTGTAATACCCGTATTGATATC